>NW_027053558.1:0-27000 GCF_011386835.1 Chrysemys picta bellii
TGCTGGCTGATGTCCTGGTCTGGGTCACTGATGGACAGAGCCAGCTGTGCCACGTGGTGGCCCATCCTGGGGAATTCGGCTGAGTTCTAATGGAAGGGAGAGGGAGAGGGGACTCCATCAGCATTTTCCTGTCAGCTCCCAGTCCCCGCCTGGGCCAGGACTCTCCTTCCCCTCAGCCCCTCTGCAGGAGATGCTAGAGGATAGGAGCTAGAGCTGGATCCTTAATTATCTCTGCCCGCAAGGGAGCCCGGAGAACAGGGATGCGGGCAGGGCCCTCCAGGAGGATTTGCTTCCCCAGCTGCTCCAGGATGACAGGAAGGCAAGAACCTGGAGCATGCTCCTCTTACAAGCGAGAGTTGCCACTTTACCAGGACAAGAAGAACTTGACTCAAGCCAGGCTCATTCTCTGCTCTGACTCTGCCTCCCCAAGAGGATCACTCCTAGCCCACAGCCCCTGCAGCAGCATATCCTCCAGCCCGTTGGAGCCGCCCCCCTACGCCTTGAGTCAGGAAGCTGGGCTCAGAGGCCACTTACGTCAAAGTCAGGGAGGGTGATGACGGACGTGAGCAGGGCCGCGCTGCTCCTGATGGCCCTGGCTCTCTCTCGTGGCACCCTGGACACGGTCCAGTAGTTAATGTGCTGTGGGGAAAGGAGGCAGCTCAGGATTGATGGCGGGGGGGTGCATGTGTTGTGCTAATGGCCCCTCTCCATTCCCAGGAGGCTGAGACATTGTATGTGGTGGGGGTGGAATATCAGATTCATTGACCGCAGAGCTTTAGAAGGGGACTCTTGCCCCCAGGATGATGCTTGTATCCTGCAGGTCACAGCTTGTCATTGTCTCTCTAGATTGGGACAATGCTCGGTGTCGGGGTTGGTCCCATCCCCCCTGAACTGCTAATTCCTGAACAGCTCCCCAGGAAGGAGACAGACCCCTCCCCACGCCCTGGTTCTCAAGTCCTTGGCTGGGTGAAGGGACTGAGTGTGAGCACAATCCCCCCAGGAATCTCGGGGCCGTGAGAGACAAGGGCTGATTCTCTGGGGCCCTCCTGTTTCTCTAGGAATGAGGCTGTGGCTCTTCTCTGAGGACCATCTTCTGGATCTCCCAGGAGGGGTTCAGACTCTCACTCCCCAAGCCAGCCGGCGGCCCTGTGCTTAGTGCTCGACACAACCAGGCAGAGCTCTGGGTGAAGTCCCAGCTCCTTCCTCTGTCCTTCAAGGAGGAAGGGCCTGACCCTGTATTGCACTGACTTCCCTGACCAAGGACGGCCACTGGGGGCCCAGCTAGGAGGACAGACTGGAAAATGGATCTAAGAGAGAAGGTCAAATTGCCCCCACCCTACTCATCGAGCTCACCTCCAAGATGTAGTGGAGCTTGTTCATGTCTGGGGTCTTTGCCAGCAGGTTCTCCAGCATGGCGTCCAGAAGGTGTGGTATGACCCTATGCAGATCCTGCAGAGCAAGGGAGAGCCATGGGTCAGACTTAGGGAAACTGGGGCTACACCTGCCACAGGATGGGAAGAGGGGTCTCTGGGAAGCACTGGTGAGACCCCCAAACACATATCCTGGCCTCTCTCATTCACATCCCACTGCAGGCAATTACAAGGATTCGGGCAGGATAACAGCTGGCTGATCTACCTGGACTTGGTTGGTGTCCGTCTGCGTGCCCAGGGTGAAGACGGCGTGCAGAGCGGCTTGGAGGAGGTGGGTCTCCAGCTCCGGCTCCAGGGCAGGTGTCATGGTGCTGGCAAGAGAGTGGAGCCGGTATTAGACTGTGCAGTGCAGGGGTGGGACTGGCACCGACATGGACATGAAACTGCAGGGAAATAGGCAGAGCCTGGCAAGAATGGAAACTGAGGCACCGAGCCAGGGAATGATAAGGCCGAAGTTTCCCAGACAGTCTGTGGCAGGGCAGGAATAGTGCCTGTTCCCTGGACCCTGCTGCCCGTCCTGTATCTGATCCTGGGAGTCAGCCTCTCCCCAAAGCCATTGCAATGACTGGAGTGAAAAGAACAGAGCAGCCAGGAGTGGGAGTGACGGTCCTGAGCAGCACCGGGGTTAGGGGAACCGGGCGGGAGGGTCTCAGTACCTGAGGTTGGCCACAGCAATGAGGGAGTTGGCCAGGACGGCGCCGGGTGGAGAGTTAGGAGGAAGCTCCTCAATGAGCTCCTGTGAGACCCAAAGGAGACAAAGGAGCGTGTGAGATTCGGGCCTCACTGACACTCCCCAAGGAGGAGATTACACAGCCAGCAGGATCCCCCCAGCTGCCTCCCGCTCCTCCGATTCCTGCCCACTAGTTCTTCCGTCTCTTCTCCCCAGTCTTCAGCCCCAGCAATCCCTGCCCTCAGCTGCCCTCCAGCACCAGCCATCCCACAACCGTCGGCCCAGGGAGACCCCTGCCCCTCCCATGTCTCTGTCCACCCTCCAGCTGCCGGGCGCCATGTCTCACTCACCACAATCCTCTCCGCCACAGCCGCCTTCGAGCAGTGTGGCTCCAATGTGTCGTCCCCTCTCTGCTGGGCAGCGAGGCACGCGGGGTAGATGGCGTGCAGGAAATCGAGCTGCTGCGCCTGGTCCTGCGCCCACCAGGAGTGGGGTTAGGGGAGAGAGAGCCAGTTAGCCAGGGACCTCCCTGCCACAGCCACACCAGCTGCAGGACTTAGGCCTGAATGGGGGATAGTGGGGACCCGCCTATTGTCCAAATCACCCACGACTCCTCCACAATCAGGGTCAGGAACTGGGACAGTGCCTGTGGGGGGAGGAGACCCCAGCTGGTGTGTGACAAACACCCCCATTTTGGGGGTCCCAGATCGTGAAGGAGAAAGGTCCCCATTAGGGCCAAGACCTTCTGCAGGGGGTCGGGATGCTGGGAAGGAGCAAGACAATCTCAGTTCCAGCACAGCTGGGGAAGGTTTGTACCTTTTCTCGGCCATGGAGCTGCTCTCGGATGTTCATGAAAGCAGCCTCCTCTGTTACCAAGTCTACCCGTTTTTCTTCCTCCTCCTCCTTCTCCTCCTCGTCCTCGGAGTGCCTGGCGGACGCTGCACCAGGGAGAGATGGGGACAGGGTGACGCCTGCTGCCACTCGGGGGAAGGACAGGGGCATGGTGGGACAATGTGTCCCCTTCCCACCTCCGGGACATAGGGCAGATTTGGCCCCGCACTCCCCACTCTCAGTGATGTCGTCAGCCCCCAATTCCTTCAGGAGCCCATAGCAAAGAGACCCCCCCCCACTATCCTGGACTCTCTTGGAGGTGCCTCCCATCCCAAGCCCCATGCAAAATGGAGCACCAAGGACCAAAATGGCAGCATCTAGTGTCGGTGGGGTTCACATGGCTCAGGCCAGACACCTGGGCTGGAGACCCACCCCCATAGCACTGCTCGAGGGCCCAGGGTGTTCATAGCCCCCTCCTCACTCCTCCCTGAACCCAGCCTGGCTCCTCACCTTGAACGAAGCAGAAGCGTCCGTCGGCCAGGCTGCTGTCCGAGTCGCAGGCGCTGCTGCTGTCGGATGGGGAGCGGCCCGAGCTGCTGGGGCTGGCAGAGGGATCCTCCACCTCCTGCCCTGGGGAGGCTGGAAGGTCCTCACTGACCGAGCAGGGCGATGGCCCCTGTTGGAAGTTGGGGCTCGGCTCCTGGGGCCGCTGCTGCCCACACAACAACAAGCCCCAGAGCCACCCTGCCCGGTTCCGCCCCTGGGCTGGGTCCTGCCTGCCCAGCCGCAGCCTGGCCCAGCTCCAGTTTGGCCTGGGAGGTGATGCTCCCACCTCGGCGCCTGTGCCGGGAGCAGGTTTCCTCCGCCAGAAGGCTGGGCACTTCCACCTCCTGGCGCGGCCGGGATCTGCTTCCCCGCCAGCGGGGACGGAGGGGCCGCTCCGCTCCTGGGGAAGATGGTGGCTGCTTCCCTCAGGCTCTGGGGCCACCTGCAGAGACTTCTTCCTGAACATCCTCAGGAGCCGGCCATCCTGGAACCCAGCGGGGAGCAGGCGTGAGTCTGGGGTGAAGGCAGCCTCTCACTAACCAGCCTGTTTGGTCCCTCCCCATCCCTGCCCCAGCCGGAGCAGCTCCTGCTCCCCCCACGGGGGTGCAGGGAGGGCAAGCTACACACACTGGCAGGAGTTCATTGCATGCTCTGCTCCCCTCAACGCTCCCCCTCGTCATCCCTGGGGCTGCAAGAACCGGGAAGTCTCGTCCTTTTCGAGCACTGGGGTCAGTCACAAAGACCACTGGTCACTTTGGACAGGCAGCTCCCTCTTGCTACCCCACGCCACACTCACACCCCCCGACCCCCGGCCCAAGCTAGAGAAGGAACAGAACCCAGGCAGGGCTGGCTTTAGGCCAATTTGCCCGATTCCCCGGAATCGGGCCCCGCGCCTAAGAGGGCCCCGCGCACTCACCCCAGCGGCAGTCGTCTTCAGGGGCCCCGCTCCCCTGGCCAGAGCGCCAGCCGGAGCGCGGCAGCCCCATAGCCCCGCAACCCAGGCTGGAGCACGACAGCCCTGTGACCCCGTTACCCCGGCCGGAGCGCGACAGCTCCACGACCGCGGACGGACCGCAGCAGCCCCGCAGCCCCACGACCCCAGACGGACGGGGCAGCCCCGTGATCCCAGCTGGAGCTCCAGCCGGAGCTCAGCAGCCCCACAGCACCACGACCCCGGCCGGACCGTGACAGCCCCGCAGCTCCGCGACCCCAGCCAGACCTCCAGATGGAGCACGGCAAGCCCCGCTGGGCCCCCTCCCCCAGACGGCACTCTGAAGTGCCTCCCCAGGAATCGGGCCCTGCACTTGCCAAAGCCAGCCCTGAACCCAGGAGTCTGGACTTCTTCTGGGAAACCATTCCCCACTTCAAAGTCCCTAGGCATAGCAAGGCCAGGGCCCCCTCAGTTCCCATTGATTTCCATACTCAGCAGCTCACCGGGTCTGGCCCAGCTCAGAGACTCTCAGCCTGGGGAACAGTCTCCCACAAGGGAAGGGCTGGGAGCCCCATTGCTGGGACCTTGCCAAACACACTGGAGATGGCTGTGGAGAAGCCCCTCTCCGGTCTGAGAGCGAGGGGTTCCTGGGGGCTGTTTGCAAATCCAGTCTCCTTTGGGAGAGATTCTCTCCCGCTCTTTCTGCCTCTCCCTGGACAGACAGGTGACGCCACCGAGGAATCCTAATGCCACTCACTTGCTCTGGTGACGGAGCGATGGATGGAGGATATTCAGGGTCGTCCCTCGCCCTTCTCCTGACTCTCCAAGCCCAAGGCAAGCTGGAGAAGGTGGTGGTGAGCTGAGGAGTTACCTTTCCCAGCAAGCAGGCAGGCCGATGGCACGGGACGATCGGCTGGCTGTGTGAAACAAGAATCTGTCTTATTGCCAAGGGCCAGCAGGAGGGGGTGCTGGACACCGCCCTAGTGCGGGGGTGACAGCACATCCAGGATCCCGACATCCCAGCACTTTACACACCTTCCTGGAGCCTCCTGACCCCCCTGGGCTGTCGGGACTGCGACCCCAACACCACTGATGAGAACCAGGCCTGGGGAGGGGAAGCTACTGGCTCAGGGTCACACCAAGTGTCAGAAGAATGGATGGGACCCAGCAGGCCTTCTTTCCAGGCCCCTTCGCTAACCACTGCTGCACACTCCCTCCCACAGCTGGCAATTACAACCAGGCCCTCATGTCCGCTCCCCCTGCTTTGAGAGGGAGTGTGCTCCGCTGGAGTGATTGGACCAGGGGATTGGGAGTCAGGACTCCTGAGTTCCATTGCTGGGTTTCCTGTTGGTTCCACTGCTGGGTGTTTCCCTTTCCCTGTGGGACTTTGAGCAAATTGCTCCCCCCTCTCTGGCTCTGTCCCCAGCAGTCAAACGGGGATTTAATACTTTCCCACTATTGGAAAGTGCTGGGAGAAGCCCCCAGCAAAAGCTGCTCTGACAGCGCTAAGCAGCATCTGCCCATTGAAGGTGGGAGCGCACTGCCCAGGAGGAGGAGCGTTTGGCTCTGGGGTTTCACATCAGCCCAGTCTAGAGAGAGGGGCCCAGCCATGGAGTCTGGCTCAAGAAGACCAAGTCTCCAATTTGTTAAGGGCGTTTTGAATTCCAATCCTGTGCTCCAAAGTGCTTGGTGTCATTTGCAAATTGTAGAAGCATGTTCTCCACTCCATTTTCCAAATCCTTAAGGAAAATATTGAATACTACCGGCCCCCAGACTGATCCCTGCCGGACCCAGTAGGTACTGCCTCTCCGTTGGGCAGCCAGACATGGAGAAGGGCTCTTGGAGTCTGGGCTTTCAACCAGCTCTGCACTCCCATTACACTGATTACATCTAGACCACATTTCCCTCGTTCGCTTGTGAGAATGTCCCATGGGACTGTGTCAAAAGCCTTAGTGACACCAAGAGAGATCACATCTACTGTTTACCCACCTCCGCTAGGCCCGGAACCCTGCCAAAGAAGGAGCTAGGATTGGTTTGGAATGATTTGTTCTTGACAAGTCCATGCTCACTGGTCCTTAGAACCAAATTATCCTGTAGGTGCTGACAAAGGGATTGTTTAATGATGTAGTCCAGTCTCTCTCCAGCTATGGAAGTGAGGCTGGCTGGTCTGTAAGTCTAGTTGGGACTAGGACCCAAGAGCCCTGATTTTCAAACTAACCATCGGATCTTGAATTTCATACATTGAATGACCTGAATAAAGTGCTCTCAGATGAGTTCCAGACCAACAACAGTGCACAGTAATTATTCAGCAAGTATTTGAGGAGAACTGCAATGGTAGAGAGAATCATGAGCTGCTCAGAGACAATTAATGCAGAGAAGCAGCAAAATTCATCAAACCTAGAACTGCTTATGACTTATTTACTTGGTCTTAAAAGAGAACAAGGACCTGAGTCTCCTCCCTGTGAATAACCCCCTGCTCAGCCAGTCAGGGTAGAGGCTGAGGACGGGAGGCTGAGGGTTCTCACCAGAGAGGCCAAAGGATGGCCCAGGTCACTGGTGGGGATCAGTGGCGTAGCCCCCGCATGGCTTCTCTGGCTGGCCCCCGCGGCCCCCCCATGGCTCCTCCGGCCGTGCCCCCCCGCATGGCTCCTCTGGCCATGCCGTGCCGCCCCTCGCCCCCCCCCCATGTCTCCTCCCGCCGTGCCGCCCCCCCATGACTCCTCCAGCCGTGCCCCCCCCCTTTGCATGCAGAAGGTCAGCGCCGGCCGGGCAGGCCAAGCTTCAGAGCGGAGCGAGGGCCCCGCCTGCTGGCACTATGGTAACCCCTAACTAAGGCACCGCTTTTGGAAAATGTGCTGAGGGGAAGTGGCTGCTTCCCCTGCACCCCCGCAGCTACGCTACTGGTGGGGATCACTGCCGGGGCACTATTTCTCCAGCCGTGCCCCCTCCCATGGCTACACCGGCCGTGCCATTCCGACCCCGCGGCCTCCCCATTGCTCCTTTGGCCGTGCCGCCCCCCCCATGGCTCCTCTGACCGTGCCGCCCCTTCGCCCCCCCCCCCATGGCTCCTCCGGACAGGCCGTGCCGCCCCCGCAGCCCCCCCATGGCTCCTCCGGCCATGCCGTTCCGCCCCCACGGCCTCCCCTCATGGCTTCTCCGGCCGTGCCCCCCCCCCCCATGGCTACACCGGCCGTGCCATTCTGCCCCCGCGGTCTCCCCATTGCTCCTCTGGCCGTGGCGCCCCCCCCATGGCTCCTCTGACCGTGCCGCCCCTTCGGCCCCCCCATGGCTCCTCCGGACAGGCCGTGCCGCCCCCGCAGCCCCCCCATGGCTCCTCCGGCCATGCTGTACCGCCCCCGTGGCCCCCCCATAGCTCTTCCGGCTGTGCCGTTCCGTCCCCTCGCCCCCCCCATGGCTACTCCGGCCGTGCTGTTCAACTCCCACCCGATGGATCAGACTGAACAGGTTTCACACCTGGAGGAGGCTCTTACCTTCTACACAGGGACGTCTGCTTTCTAGTACAATCACGAAAAGGGAAGGAGAACACTCGACAGAGGTTCCTCCTGCCACTCACGTACGTGAACCCGAATGTTTTCTCAGTCCTCAAAGAGAGACCTCGAGACAGAGACTTGCTGAAGCAAAGCCCCAGGGGTCTCTGAGCTTTCCCGGGCCACTCGCCTCTGTCCTGCCTGGCTGATGTCAGCATCTCTCTGTGAGGTCACCACCTTTGACCAATAGTCTGAGGTCCTGCAAAAGGCCTTTGTGATGTCACTGCCACGCCCCTCCCTTGCTGTGCTAATGTCCTGCCCCTGGCCAGGCACTTGGGAGCTTTGAGCTACTCCCTGTGGATCACCCCACTCAAGGCGTGTTCATTTTAGGAAGCGAGCCGACTAGACAGTAAAACCTCAGACGCTGCTCCCAATGCCACACTCCGTTTTTCAGAAATTACCAGACTTGATGGTGAGAAGAGACCATTAGAGCATCTAATCTGACCCCCTGCATGTCACAGGCCTCCTGTATGACACCATAGCTACTTTGGGGGCAAACACATTCCAGAAAGGCATCTAGTCTTCATTCAGTGACATCAAGAGATGGAGAATCCACCACTTTCCTTGGTAGCTTGTTCCTGTGGTGAATCATTCTCGCTGTTGAATATTTGTGCTTTATTTGTAATATGAATTTGTCTCTTTTCACCTTCTAGCCACTGGGTCTTGTTCTGCCTTTCTCTGCTCAATTAAAGAGCCCTTTAATACCCAATCTTTTCTCTCCATTAAGGCACTTCAACACTTCAATGAAGTCACCTTTCAATCTTCTTTTGAGAAGCTAAAGAGGTTGAGCTCTTTCAAGCGCTCACTAGAAGGCATTTTTCTCCAGCCCTCAGAACATTTGGTGGCTCTTTGCTGCCCCAGCTCCAATTTCACAACATCTTTTTCAAAGGAGGACACCAAAACTGGATGCAGTATTCCAATATCGGTCTCACTGATGCCGTGTCACCTCCTGTGACGCTATTGACATAATCTGTAACTGTATAGATCACCGTTGCCACCACTGTTCTATATTTGCAGCCAATATTGTATAAAGGTTGTCATGGAAGGGGTCTATGGAGAGGTTCTGATTGGCTGATTAGAGTTATGCTCTCTGTATATGTGTAGCAGTTTTGTAGTTGACGTTCTGAATATTGGCTCTATACTGTCTGTATTTCAAACTTGTGCTATGCTTCCGGGGAACACCCCAGACAAGTTGGTGTTAGTTCTGCCTAGCCTGCTTGATGGCCCACTAAGGACCATGACCTATACAATTGACCCATTGAGAGAAGGTAGATACACCTTGTGACTCAGCAAGGCATGCAGGGACCTGCCTATGGACAGAACTCTAAGGTTTTTCTATGCCACATGCTGGAGAGAGTGTCCTTGGGACAAAGAAAGCAAAGACCACACGGCAAGAGACTATAAAAGGCTGATGCCTTGTCTCCATCTTGTCTTCAATCCTGCTTCATACCTCTGGAGGGACTTGGCTAAAAAAGGAAGCTCTATACAAAGGACTGAATGACCCATCCCAGCTGTGGATGTGCTCCAAAGACTTGATTTGAACCTGCAGTTTTGAAAAGTAGAGGGCACTAGTTGAACGTCAGGCTTGCTTAGGCCAGATATAGCACAATGCCATTTGCTTGTAAGCAGCATTTCAGCTTATGGAATGCCCTCCTCCATTTGTGAATCCATTGATCCTTCATTTGTTTTCAAGCACATTCTTCATTGCTTTCAAGTTACATTGTTATTAAAATAAGTCTCATGAAATTGGAACTAACACAAAATGATTTCTTTTAGAGAAGTGATAAATCGCCCTTGATTAGAACTTCATAACTCGGGATTCTGTGCAATTTCATGCCAAGCTTCTTTGCCTTGGTTTAATCCTTGGGTACAGCCCCAGCAGGTTAGTGGTATATATCCTTCCTTGTCATTTAGCCATGCCCACCACCACTCAATTGCATCTTCATCTTCCCGGCGTAGTATTGTCATGCAGTCTCCTTCTTTCATGGACAACTCATCATCATTCTGTGCTTCATAATCCCAGAGTGCATAGATCACTCCTTTGTTCATTATCCCCATTTTCTCCTGCACTCCGCACAGAAACAGAGCACTGGGTGTAGCCTTCTTCCATTTCTTCACATTTGTCTGCAGCTGTCTGCATGTCACTGTAGGTCATAGCAAACACAGCAGCACCTGATTCCACTAGGAATTTGCACATCTGGACGTTCTTGCAAGATGCCGTGCAGTGTAAAGGGGTCCATCCATCACTATCTGCAGCGTTAACATTCACACCAAACTGTACCAGAAACTTTACAATCTCGGTGTGACCAGCACACACGGCATTGTGAAGTGCTGTAATTCCTTCATCACGGGGCAGGCTGGGATCTTCAGCCTCCTAAATGATTCTCTGCACAAGGTCAAATTCTCCCTCCAAAGATGAATCTAAAAGCAATGCAAGGGGGTTGAATTTCACTCTCATTCCATGGGCAATCCTCTCTGAACCAGTTTTACGTAAGTTCGTCCTCTTCCCAGGAGGTAAGGAAAACTGTCCAGTGACTTCAGGGGGTCGCATACTGAAGGAGTCCTCTCCCAGTCCCTCTGGTTCTCCTGATGGGTAAGGTGGTGGTGGGTATGGAGGATATTCCTCCATGTAAACTTCCAGTGGTTCTGATGACTCTAGACTTGGTTCTTCCGTTTCAGACTGCATGAGTGCATCACTGTCTGATGTTACCTCAGGCACGCTACCTAGCCCTGATGAAGGTAGAGGCACTTCATTCTGATCTGTGCTTCTATCACTGCTACAAGCCTGAACCAAGAACTTTGCCATTACTGTATGCAGGGCTGGCTTTAGGAAGTGCGGGTCCAATTTGAACATTTTAGGCGGGGCCCCAACAGGGATGAGTAAAAAAAAAAATACGTAAAAAACCCTTTTCATTTCTTCCATGTATTATTTACTTTCCATAACTATATAAATAAAATCAAAATTACATATTACATATATTGCTTGCTGAAGGCAGGGCAGGGGCAGGGCAGGGGCTGATTAGAGGTAGTGTCTGCCTGGAGGCAGGGCAAGGGGTGTGGGGCTGGCTGCGGGCAGGAGAGGGGGTTCGGGGCTGAAAGCAGGGCAGGAGGTGCAGCAGGGGCTGGCTGCAGGAAGGGGGTGCGAGGACAGCAACAGTGGGGTTCGTTGCCCAGTGTGCTTCGCGCCAATAAACATACCAGGGTGGAGAAACAATCAAAGTTTATTTGAGATCTCAAAGTGATGCAAGGAGACAGGCAAGTCTCAAATCAAGCACACCAGCAAAAACAGTTTCTCTCTTCTTATACATTTTACAACTAAGCCCCCCCTCTCTCCCCCTCTCTATCACCCCCCTCTACTCCCCCTCCCCTCTCTACCGAAGGCATGTTTATACATTTAAGCAATTAAATCATTCTAGGGCTATAAATCTAGCTTGTTAGTAACACTCCTCTAAACAGTTATTTGGTTCTGTTTACCCTTAGTTTATTACCCCTTCCCCAGCTAGAAACATGCAAACCTCATCGTTATCGTTTGGTACCTGGTCTGAGCAAGGTCGTAATTGCTAACTGACTGTTTACACATTCCAATTCCTGTCCTTGGTTTTTGAGGCTGATTAGAGTTAAACATGGAAGAACTTTGGCTCAGGTAGGCCTAGTGACCCCAACAGCCCCGCACGCCCTTTCCTACCCGCAACCAGCCCCTGCCTGCAGCCAGCCCCACACCCCCTGCCCCCACCAGCCCCTGCCTGCAGCCAGCCCCTGCCTGCAGCCAGCTCCGCACCCCCTGCCTGCAGCCAGCCACTGCTGCATCCCCTGCCCTGCCCGCACCAGCCCCTGCCTGCAGCCAGCCCCACACCCCCTGCCCCCACCAGCCCCTGTCTCCAGCCAGCCCCTGCCTGCAGCCAGCCCCTGCTGCATCCCCTGCCCTGCCCGCACCAGCCCCTGCCCGCACCAGCCCCTGCCTGCAGTGGTGGGAGATGGAGTCATGCAGTGGGAAACAGGGGGGGTTGCAGAGGAGCGAGGGGGAGTCATGCCATGGGGCCAGTGGTGGGGGAGCGGGAGTCATGCCATGGGGCCGGTGGTTGCAATGGGGGAAGGGGGAGTAATGCCATGGGGCGGGGGGTTGCAGTAGGGTGAAGGGGAGTCATGCCATGGGGCGGGGGGTTGCAGTGGGAAGCAGAGGGGTTACAGAGGAGTGAGGGGGAGTCATGCCATGGGGCGGGGCGTTGCAATGGGGGCAGGAGGAGTCATGCCATGGGGTGGGGGGTTACAATGGGGGGAGGGGGAGTCATGCCATGGGGTGGGGGATTGCAATGGGGGAGCGGAAGTCATGCCATGGGGAAGGGGGTTTCAATAGGGTGAGGGGGAGTCATGCCATGGGGCGGGGGGTTGCAATGGGGCGAGGTGGAGTTATGCCATGTGGTGGGGAGGCTGCAATGGGGGGAGGGGGAGTCATGTCATGTGGTGGGGGGTTGCAATGAGGCCGGTCCCCAGCTGACGGAAGCTATTTAAAGTGCTGGGGCTCCAGCTCCCTCTGCTGCCTCGGTCCTTCCCCAGGGCTCCGGCAGCTATTTAAAGGGCCAGGGTGGTAGAAGCAGGGGGGCCCCTGCCCTACCTGCAGCCAGCCCCTGCTGCACCCTCTGCCCTGCCTCCAGCCCCGCACCCCCTGCCCTGCCCGCACCAGCCCCAGAGACCAGACAAAGGCGGTGGAACCGGATCCCCTGCCAACGACTGCAACAGCCATAGTCGATCCAATCCCAGAGACCCAGCCAAAGAACCAGAACCGGAACTGGCAACACAACCAGCACCAGAACCACTGCCAGCACTGAGTCCAGCGCTTGCAAACCTGTCTACAACTTCAACGCCAGAGGGCACCAGCGAGCCTGACCTGGCAGAAGCAGCAGATAACCCTACCCAAGAGGCTCAGCCAGAGCCTGAGATACCACATAGTGCACCAGCGGAAAGTGGTTCACAGTCAATGGAAACAGCCCCAGAACCTGCATCGCTTCCAGAGGGACCAAGCCCCAGTCCACAGTCCAAGGAAGAACTGATGTCTCCAGCATCAAGGGAACAGTTCCAGGCCGAGCAGGAAGCAGATGACAGCCTTCAGAAAGCTTGGGCGGCGGCACAGAGCACCCCACCGCCTCTCAGCTCTTTGAACCGATCCCAGTTTGTGGTAGAACAAGGGCTTTTATACAAGAAGACTTTTTCTGGTGGGCACCAGGAAGACTGGCATCCTCAAAAACAGTTGGTAGTTCCCACTAAGTATCGGGTAAAGCTCTTGAGCTTAGCCCATGATCATCCCAGTGGCCATTCTGGAGTGAACAGAACCAAAGACCGGTTGGGGAAGTCCTTCCACTGGGAGGGAATGGGCAAGGACGTTGCTAATTATGTCCGGTCTTGTGAGGTGTGCCAACGAGTGGGAAAGCCCCAAGACCAGGTCAAAGCCCCTCTCCAGCCACTACCCATAATTGAGGTCCTATTTCAGCGAGTAGCTGTAGATATTCTGGGTCCTTTCCCAAAGAAGACACCCAGAGAAAAGCAGTACATACTGACTTTCATGGATTGTGCTACCCGATGGCCGGAAGCAGTACCCTTAAGCAACACCAGGGCAAAAAGTGTGCGCCAGGCATTAGCAGACATTTTTGCCAGGGTAGGTTGGCCCTCCGACATCCTTACAGATTTGGGAACTAATTTCCTGGCAGGGACCATGAAAAACCTGCGGGAAGCTCATGGAGTGAATTACTTGGTTGCCACCTCTTTCCACCATCGAACCAATGGCCTGGTGGAGAGGTTTAATGGAACTTTGGGGACCATGATACGTAAATTTGTAAATAAACACTCCAATGATTGGGACCTAGTGTTGGAGCAGTTGCTTTTTGCCTACAGGGCTGTACCACATCCCAGTTTAGGGTTTTCACATTTGAACTTGTGTATGGCCGCGAGGTTAAGAGGCCATTACAGTTGGTGAAGCAGCAATGGGAGAGGATTACGCCTTCTCCGGGAACTAATATTCTAGACTTTGTAAGCAAACTACAAAGCACCCTCCGACACTCTTTAGCTCTTGCTAAAGAAAACCTCAGGATGCTCAGGAAGAGCAAAAGGCCTGGTATGATAAACATTCCAGAGAACGGTCCTTCAAAGTAGGAGACCATGTCATGGTCTTAAAGGCGCTCCAGGCCCATAAAATGGAAGCATCGTGGGAAGGACCATTCATGGTCCAGGAGCGCCTAGGAGCTGTTAACTATCTCATAGCATCCCCCACCTCCAACATAAAGCCTAGGTATACCATGTTAATTCTCTTAACCCCTTCTATTCCAGAGAATTAAAGGTTTCCCAGTTTACAGCCAGGAAACAGATAACGTGGAGTGGCCTGAAGGTGTCTACTACGAAGGAAAAAGTAATGGTGGCATGAAAGAGCTGAACCTCTCCACGACCCTTGGACATCTGCAGCGGCAGCAGATCAAGGAGCTGTGCACAAGCTTTGCGCGAATGTTCTCAGCCACCCCAGGGTGGACCGAACGGGCATACCACTCCATTGACACAGGTAATGCTCACCCAATTAGAACCCCACCCTACCGGGAGTCACCTCATGCCCAAACTGCTATAAACAGGGAGATCCAGGACATGCTACAGATGGGTATAATCCGCCCCTCTAAGAGTGCATGGGCATCTGCAGTGGTTCTAGTTCCCAAACCAGACGGGGAAATACGCTTTTGCGTGGACTACCGTAAGCTAAATGCTGTAACTCGTCCTGACAACTATCCAATGCTACGCACAGATGAGCTATTGGAGAAATTGGGACATGCCCAATTCATCTCTACCTTAGACTTAACCAAGGGGTACTGGCAAGTACCACTAGATGAACCCGCCAAGGAAAGGTCAGCCTTCGTCACCCACGCAGGGGTGTATGAATTTAATGTACTCCCTTTCGGGCTGCAAAATGCACCCGCCACCTTCCAAAGACTTGTAGATGGTCTCCTAGCGGGATTAGGAGCATCTGCAGTTGTCTACCTCAATGATGTGGACATTTTTTCTGATTCATGGGCAGAACACCTGGAGCACCTGGGAAAAGTCTTTGAGCACATCAAGCAGGCAAGACCTACTGTTAAGGCTAAAAAGTGTCAAATAGGCCAAACCAGAGTGACTTACCTGAGGCACCAGGTGAGTCAAGGAACTATAAATCTCCTACAGGCCAAAGTGATTGCTATCCAAAAGTGGCTGGTTCCAAAGTCAAAGAAACAGATCCAATCCTTCTTAGGCTTGGCCGGATATTATAGGCGATTTGTACCACACTACAGCCAAATCGCCGCCCCACTGACAGACCTAACCAGAAAGAAACAGCCAAATGCAGTTCAGTGGACTGATGAGGGTCAAAAGGCCTTTAACCAGCTTAAGGTGACACTCATGTCTGACCCTATGCTAAGGGCCCCAGACTTTGACAAACCGTTTCTAGTAACCACAGATGTGTCCGAGTGGGGCGTGGGAGCAGTTTTAATGCAGGAAGGACTGGATCAAGAATTTCATCCTGTTGTGTTTCTCAGCAAGAAACTGTCTGAGAGGGAAAGCCACTGGTCAATCAGCGAAAAGGAATGCTACGCCATTGTGTATGCACTGGAAAAGCTACGCCCGTACGTTTGGGGACGGCGTTTCCAACTACAAACAGACCATGCTGCGCTACAGTGGCTTCATACCACCAAGGGGAATAACAAAAAACTTCTTTGGTGGAGTTTAGCTCTCCAAGATTTCGATTTTGAAATACAACACATTTCAGGAGCTTCTAACAAAGTGGCTGATGCACTTTCCCGGGAAAGTTTCCCAGAATCAACTGGTTAAAAATTGTTCTTGGAAAGTGAAACATATTGTTAGTTTTTATGTAATCAGTAGTATGTCTAAAGGTGCATGTGTCTTATTAACTCTGTTTTCTCTGAGAGCTCCAGGAAGAAATCACAGCCAGTGTGGAACCGGCTGTCCAACACTATCTGTGATTTGGGGGGCGTGTCATAACTATAAAGGGAGGGGTAACAGCCCTCCTGTGTACAATACTATAAAATTCCTCCTGGCCAGAGACTCCAAAATCCTTTTATCTGTAAAGGGTTAAGAAGCTCAGGTAACCTGGCTGACATCTGACCCAAAGGACCAATAAGGGGACATGATACTTTCAAATCTTGGTGGGGGGAAGGCTTTTGTTGTGCTCTTTGTTTTGTGGGTGGTTCGCTCTTGGGACTGAGAGGGACCAGACATCAATCCAGGTTCTCCAAATCTTTCTGAACAAGTCTCTGATATTTGCAACTTGTAAGTAAACAGCCAGGCAAGGTGTGTTAGTTTTTATCTTTGTTTTCTCAACTTGTAAATGTACCTTTTTGCTAGAGTGTTTATCTCTGTTTGCTGTAACTTTGAACCTAAGGCTAGAGGAGATTCCTCTGGGCTTTTTAAGTTTGATTACCCTGTAAAGTTATTTTCCCTCCTGATTTTACAGAGATGATTTTTACCTTTTTCTTTAATTAAAAACCTTCTTTTTAAGAACCTGATTGATTTTTCCTTGTTTTTAGATCCAAGGGGGTTGGATCTTGATCCACCAGGAGTTGGTGGGAGAAAGGAGGGGGATGGTTAATTTCTCCTTGTTTTAAGATCCAAGGGGTTTGGATCTGTATTCACCAGGGAATTGGTGAAGAGTCTCTCAAGGCTACCCAGGGAAGGGAATTAGCATTTGGGAGTGGTGGCAGTGGACCAGATCTAAGCTGGTAGTTAAGCTTAGAAGTTTTCATGCAGGCCCCCACATTTGTACCCTAAAGTTCAGAGTGGGGAAGCAGCCTTTACATGCTTATTGAAACAAACCCCAAATCTCCCCCTTTTCTGGTCAGTGTCAGCAGGGCCGGCTCCAGGGTTTTGGCCGCCCCAAGCAGCCAAAAGCAAAAAAAAAAAAAAGTCGCGATCTAAAAAAAGCTGCGATCGTGATCTGCAGTGGCAATTCGGCAGGAGGTCCTTCACTCTCAGGCGGAGGGAGGGACCATCCGCCGAATTGCGGCCGAATACCTGGAACTGCCGCCCCTGTCCGGAACAGCCGCCCCAAGCACCTGCTTGAGAAGCTGGTGCCTGGAGCCGGCCCTGAGTGTCAGGCCCTGGTACCCGACATGCTGTGGGGGGGAAAGGGTCCCAGCCGATCACTAAGGTTTGGCACTAAGAGGGCACTGCTGTGGAGAGCTCACAGCCCTGGGCACTGCTGTGGAGAGCTCGCAGCCCTGTTCTCCTGGCTCACAGAGGACCCAGCCCTGCTGCTTCTTTCATGATTATCACCAGGAGACGGATCAGTTTCTCTTGTCACCCCGTCCCCCTGCCGTCACCAATACACCAGGATACCCTACTGCCCATGTCTGTGGGAGACGAAGGTGCACCCTGAGGTGCTCGGGCCCCAGGGGTGAAAGCACCATAAGATTCAAATTCTTCTCTGAAAGCAGGGATCTGATCTGCAAAGAGGTCCCCGGTCCCAGTGGAGTGACTGGCTGATGCTCACACCTGAGACAGGGACCAGCCGCCCCTTAGCCCTGCTGTGCACTGGGAAACCTATTCCAGCCGGCAGATCCCACACCGGGAGGCCCTGCCTTCATCTGGGTAAGATGTGGGCACAGTGCAGCATTGGGGTTCAGTGTGGTACAGGGGTGCAGGGAGTTTCCCACAGAGAAGTCTCCAACCCCCTCTAATTCCTGAGATGAATGTAACGTGGTAACATCTGCCCCTCACCTCCCAGGCCTTCCAGAGATCCCAGCCGGGTGTGACATTCTTCTGTATCTAACCCTGATCCCCCTTTTTTCAGACCCCCTGCAACTCCGTCCCTCTCTCTGAGCCCTGGTCTCCCTGCGTACCTCCCTGGAGAGCCTGTTCCCCTCACATGCTGGGCAGCCCCTGGGGTCACAAAGCTGCAGGATTCCAATACGACGTGGTGGGGGCATGGAGCATGTCAGCTGAGGGCTCATCTGGGAGTAGCTTCCCTCATACCCTGAATGTCACAGGGCCAGGGGGGCTCTGGGTCATGCTCCTTCATGTACTGGATATGCCCGTTTGACCAGGAGAGCCCAGCTGGAAAGAGCCAGCCCCTCTCCACCAGCCTGGGGGAGGCGGCACTGGGCAGAGAGAACGGGGTGGTTTGTGTATGTTAGGGACTTTGTTCATCTAGCTCCCCGTCCTACTCACTTTGTGGAGGTTCCTCCCTCGATTTCACATGGGTTTCACATCTCAGCTGGATGGCTCCTGAGATCCAGGGGAGTTTGTCACAAGTCTTAGAGGCACAGACACACGGGCATCATGTACATCACACTCAGCAGGGACGTTAACCTGCTGGTTCCATTTGAGCTTCTCCTCTCTCTGCAGCTCGAAGCTTCCTCAGGTTCGGGAGCTGGCAGTAGGTGGCTCCTTCTTCCTCATCAATGGTCTCATCTTCCTCGTCTCCCACTGCTGCTTCCAGATCCAGGTAACTGGCTTCCTCTGTGAAGGGGGCCCTTCATTCTGTGTCTTGGATTCTCTCCACAAGGTGACCTGTTTGATCTGCAATCTCTCCCCTTCAATTACAGCCTGGAGGGGGAGGTTCTGGTGAAAAGTCCAAGAGTGAGATCTGAGAAACATCCACAGGGTTTGAAAGGGTTTTAGGCACCATGAACACTTCAGCAACCAACCAAAATGCAGCTTTATTTGGGGTGGGGCACAGCTGCTGTTACACTGCTGCACAACCCTTGTGCACAGAATTTGCTTGCCCAGTGTGAACCCACACACCCCTGTATTCACACCCTACACACAGCTGCAGTGACCTATACAAACTCTGCCTTGTGAGTTATCATTTGAAAATCCCACCACACTGGTCAATAATATCACTGTGGAGCACAGGTGAGAACGCTGCAGGTGGAGATATGACTGAACTCTGTGAGTCTGTTTTAAAGTCTGTATTTGAACAAAGGAGAACCAGGTCTGCCCAGGGCTTGAATAGAAATTAATCCGGGTTGCCAGTAACAAGAGAATTAGGATGTATATGGCCACCATGGACAGGAGGTGAGGACTCAGCTATCGACAGGGTGGGAGAAGGCACCCCCAGGAGACCTTCCTTCCTGAAGCAGTGTCAATGAACACAGAGAGACATGTTCTCCTGAACTACAGGGAGAGGGGCAGTGAACCCCCAAATTCTCTTCCCCCTAAAACAACAAAGGAAACCAGCACCTCACACTTCCCAGGAAGGTCAGGATCAAGAGCCAGTTGGCCAGGCCAGACCAAGAGTAATCAGAAAGTGAAATCACCTTCATCACAGACCGTGCCTTGCTGCCTTGAGTTTTAGCCTTTCAGCTGTGTGTTTTCCCTTTGATTTACTTGTAACCATCTCTAACTGGGTTTCTTTTCATTTGGAATCTCTTAACCCATGGCCTTTTGTTAATAAACTTGGTTTATTCTAATCTAAACCAACCCAGGGCTGGGTTTGAATTCAAATCACTGGTAACTCCAGTTAACGTGGCGAGCAGCTGAAGTTTGTCTCTTAAATGGAGCAAGTGACCACTATTATTTCTCTGGATGCTGCAGGAGAGGGCTGGACATTTCAGGGCAGGTGGTTTGGGGGAAATGCAGACCGGGGTGTGTGTTGGGGTTCCTTTCCTAGCAGTAACCGAGGCTGCTGGGGACCAGGGCATGGCGGGATATATCAAGCAGGCTGCTGGAGTTGGTGTTGCTAAACCAGGGCTGTTGATCGCAGACACTCAGTAAATGTTTGTCTGCTGGACGGGAAGGTGCAGACATGGAGCTGTAGCAGCCGAGCATTTCAGGGCACCAGGGTTACAGGGCAGGTGGTTTTGGATCAAACCCCAGAACGTGACACCCAGCGCTTCCATTCAGCCCCCCTCCTGTGGGGGATAGCGGCTTTTCTGCCATGTCAGTGAGCAGCGATCCCAGCCAACATTGACCCATCCAACCCCCGCAGTGTAGGACACTGGAGCTGTAGTACAAAAGTGCAGACCTTTATCCATGAGCTCAGCAGAGTGAGATTTCTGTGCCCAGTGGAAGAGGAGGTGGGAATTTTGGGGACAAGAATTACACATGTGAAAAGCCAGTGGGTATTTAACGACCCTGCATGTTATTAGCTTCTGTGCACACCTTCCACAAGGTGACAAGTCCAGCAGAACAATGCACCCTAAGGAGACACTCACGCCCCTTCCTGAAGCACAGCCCCCACCCCCCCGGCACTGCACAGGCCATAGCAGCCAGCACTGCCTGGCAGGGGGGAGCACCCCCTGCTAATCCCCTGCCTTGCTCCCTGTGCCACCCACGGCACCCCCAGGGCAATACAGTGAACATGGTTGGGGTCACCCAGTCTTGCTGAGCATGAGAGATTGGAGTGGATCACAGATCACAAGGCAGGACATTGTGGGAAATGGAGTCCCAAGAGTTGGTGACCCTTCATTGCTCCTTGTGCTACTGTCTTCCGGGGATTGCAAGAGGCCCACAGGCAGAGCCCACAGGGGCTCTAGGAGAACAGTGACATTCTCTGGCACCCTTCATCTCTGTGACACTCTATTGGTTTGACTGAAGGTTCATGATGAAGAGTTGTCTCTGGTCCTCCCTTTTGTTCTTTTGAGGCAGCCAGCAGGGGGACTGGGAACCAGGTCTCCTGGGCTCTATTCTGGACTCTGGGAGTGGTGTGGAGTCTCATGGGTTCGAGCAGAGGGGAGCTCAGAGTCAGAAGCCTCTGTTCTAATCCAAGCTCTGGGAGGGAAGTGGGAGCCAGTGGGTTGGAGATGGGAATAACACAGTTACTCCTCCTTCAGTTAACCTTTCCAGCCCGCTTTGGTTACTGTTCTCTTTTATGCTTTTTCCTACTGTAAAATGTCCACAAAGCTTGGAAAATTACATCCATGGTGTTTATGGGCCGTGCAAGGGAAGACAAAGAAAATCTCTAAAGCTCTTTGTCACTGGGTTCATCGAAATCTCTGCCTCGTACGAAGGCTTGAAACTCACAACGCTCAGAGCGCGGAACCGGAGAGCAAAGCCGCAGCAGGTTCAACGCTGGTCTCTAGACGGCAGGTTCACGATGAACTGAAAATGATGGATTTTCTCATCAGGGGACATGAAAATTTTACCCTGGAAAGACGGTCTGTCCCCAGGCCAAGAGTCTGGCTGGGTGGGGAAGAGGGGACTCACCGCTGGAGCTCCCCCTTGTGGCAGGGCCTGGCATAGCACCACTGCCAACAGTTCCTCAGGCCCTGCAGTGATTTCTCCCCCATGATGGGCCCTCCAGCCGGTTGCCTCCTATGGGCTAAACAGAGTCCAATAAATTAAACTCAAATCAACATAATTCTCCATCTCTCTCCACACACACACACACCCCCGCGCACCATCCCCCGTGCAGCCCCTTCGCCGCTCCCCAGCTTCTGCAGGGTTGTCGTCTTGCTCTTGCACAGACCAACGCTGACTAGAACTTTCTATCCAGAGACCCTCCCCCAAACTCAGCAGTGCTTCTACTTCTTGTGCCGGGGGATCTCACCCACCGTTCCCAGGCCCGAGACGGGAACTGAAGCCCAGGGTGCTATGGTGAGCAGCCAAGATCTGCTCCCCCAGACACCTCCCAGCTGCCTCCCGGACTCCTGCCCTTTGCACAGCTCCTCCCTGGGCTGTCTGCACAGCCACTTCTCTCCAGACCTTCCCTCCAGCCTCCAGCGACCAGAGAGAAATGGGAGAGCTTCTCCCCACACCCCCCATCTCGTCTGGGCCGCCTCCCTTTCTACTCACTGCCCAGCCCTTCCCCTGCTGAGCTCAATCTCCAACTGGGCTGGGCCCATCCTCCAGCTCCCGTTACCCCTCTTAGTGCCAGTGTGGGGTCAATACCCATCACACGGGGTCAGGGTTTGGGGACTGGAAACCCTCCCCAGCCCCAACACTCCCTGTCTCTGCAAACGCTCCTTGTGCTGCAGCAGAACCTCCAAATGTTAGTTCAAAACACTCCCCAAGGACACAGCAGGACCAGGGGGCTGGTTTCAGAGTCATGACCGTGAATGAGCGAGATCCCCAGGTGGTGTCAATGGGCCATAGCTCCACTGGAGTCAATGGGGCCAGATCCCCAGAGGGTGTAATACACTGAAACTCATCTAAGGTCCATTTACCCCAGCTCAGTCCCTGGCCCAACATCGGAGGTATCAATCACTTGGGGCTGCTGCTCCAGCCCCCACACATACAGACAGCATAACCATAACCAGCAAACTATAACCATTGTACCCTGGTTGCAACAATGATCTATAAGATCACAGTTCATGTCAGTAACACCACACTTACTTAGACACTTCAACACTGGATTAGATAAAACAGTAGAACAAGTTTATTAATTACAACAAGACAAATTTCAAGAGACTATGAGCAATGAAGCATCAAAGTCAGAAATTGTTCCAAGAAAAATAAAGATAAAACGCTTCCTAGTATCTGCTTAAGAAACTACCGGAGTCGCAAAGCAAACTTTCTCACCTTGTGCTCCAGCAGATCACATCAGGACCTTCTCCCCCAGAGTCCAACAGCTGTTTCCTTTGTCTTCTCAGGTGCAGATTATGAGGTGTGCAGGGAGATAGAGAGGGGGGTGTCTTGGTGTGTTTGTCATTCCTTTTGATAGTTTCAGTCCCCCTCTTGAAAATGTTTCCAGCTGAGACCCAGGAGCCAAAGAGTTTCTTTGGAAGGATGTTCCCTGCTTGTTTTTTCACCGGTTTGAAATTCCTGTTTTCCCTCCCTGCTTGATGACTCTGTTTACTGCTTAAATGCAAACTAAGGAAAGCACATGTTCCTTCCTTTGGTTGGGACATGTCAACAAACACAGTCAATGGCTGAGAAATAGTTCATTGGCATCAGCTGGGGATCTGGTCCATAAACTCCAATGTTGCTATGGCCGATTGACACTAGCTGCACTGAAGTTAATGGATCAGATGCCCAGCCAATCTACAAGAAGACCATATTGGTTAAAAACCTGACCTGGTTTAGAGGGAAAGTAAAGGCAGCTTTATTACAAATGGAAGAAAGGGAAATTGATAGTAATAAATATAAAACATCAGATAGGAATTATAGAAAATTGATAAGGGAAGCAAAAGGAACACAAGGCGAAATCTATGGCCAGCAGCGTTAAGGACAATAAGAAGGATGGTTTTAAGTATATTAGGCATAAAAAGCATCCTGACAATGTTATTGCACCATTACTAGATTGAAATGATAGAATTATCAATAATAATGCAGAAAAGGCTGAAGTGTTCAATAAATATTTCTGTTCTGTATATATACAGATGATGTTGTCTCATCAAATGATGATAATAACACTCTTTACTTTCCACTAGTATCTCTGGAGGGTGCTAAACGGAAGCTACTAAAGTTAGATATTTTAAAATCAGCAAGTCCAGATAACTTGCAGCATAGAATTTTTTAAAAAAAATGATTGCGGAGTTCGCTGGACTTGACTGATTGGATATTTTTATAAAAGATCCACTCTAGGAATTATTTTCGGAAAGCCCTATGGTCTGTGTTATCCAGGAGCTCTGACTAGGTGACCACAGTGGTTCCTTCTGGCCTTGGACTCTATGAATCTATATGGGAAAGAATTTGCCGGTCAAAGTGGAGGGAGAATCACCCCATCTGCTGGCAATGCGGAGGATATGACACAAACCATGTGAGGGAGCTCATATGACACACACCAGGTCTATCAATGAGACAGAGACTGAAGTGGGTTGGAGTAAACTTTAATTATGAAGCAGGAAGGGAGGGGAGTTTACAGGAATTCATACAGCTTGGAAACGAGTGGCAGATGGGATCTGGAAAATGAGAAGAAAGGTCAGTTTTCTTTCTTTCTTTCTTTCAGTTTAGAAGCAGCTCCCACATCAGCAGTGGAACCAACGGCAGTGATGTGACATGGAAGATTACAACAGCAGGCTAAAATATATTTTGTGTTGCATTCCCGGTGCTGCACAGGGTTCTAAAGCACATGACCAGGGAAGAGACCTGCAGAATATTCAAAGCAAATATGTTAAGCTTCACAACACCCCGCATGGAAGGTGGAGATCATGAACACCATTTGTCAGACGGGGAAACCGAGGCAAGGGGTGGGGAAGATTGATTGGACCTCAGCATCAGAGACAGCTTGGAAAGATTCATGCTAAAGACCTTTGGAGGTTCTTCTTCGGGCTTGGATCTCCATCCTGTGATTCTCCTAGGAATCTGCAAACAAAAAGTGACAACACTGGAGTCTAACCACGCTTCAGTCCCACCTGTTATTTAGATCTCTAGCTAAGGGTGGGGGAGGGCAAGTTCTGAGGAAGGAGGGATGAAACTGCCGGGGGGAACAACCAGTGGCTGACTCACCGATGCTCTCCATGGGGCTAGGGGCATTGTGCTGCAGATAACAGGGTGAGCAGGTCACTAGGGGGCTCTCTCCCTGTTGGAGTCAGGGGTGACCCCACTTTCCCAGAGCTGCAATACGGGGCACTGCGCTGCAGGGCGCAGGGCAGGGACCCAGTAGCTGGCGCTCTCCCCTGGCAGTCAGGGCTGATGTCATAATGAGTCTCTAGGGGGCGCTGTGCTGCCGGGAGCCCCACGACCGACTGCTGGAGTGTGACCCCCAGCGTTCAATCTCAACACAGCTGATTCCGCTCGGCCTACCTCCTTCCCACCCCTGCCATTTCAGTGCAGTTCAGGAGCCTCCTTTGCTCCCCATCCAAAATGGTTGGGCAGCTGTCATGTACCCAACACACCCCGCCCCAGAGGTGGCTGCATGTCAGCCGATGGCTGAAGAGCTGCCCATGGGAACAGAGCCTCTGACATACATGATACCTAGCCAACTGCAGTACTGGTAGGTGCAACCATCCCTCTGCAACTAACCTTGTGTAGGCTGAGAAAGAAAAGGGGAGAAATTTCAGCCTTGGTGGGTCGTTTTGAGTTCAGGGACAAGTCCCCAGCACCCTGCCAATCAGAGCTGCCTTCCCTGGAAGAAGCCAGTTACCTTCGCACTTCATCAGGAAGTAGGTGACGAGGAAGATGAGGCTGTTGAGGGTGAAGAATGAGCCCCCCACGGCCAACTCCCGGGACCAGCTGCCTGGGTGGGCTGTGGAGAGGAAACGTGATGGTGAGGGAGGGGCAAGGCACTGCTCAGAGTGTGTGTGTCCCTGCCACCCCCTGCTGGATGGGTGACCCCTGCTCTATGTGTGTGTCTGTGTGCGCGCGAGGACCGGGGATCATACGTCCTGGCAGCTGCTGAGAAAGACAGAAAGCGAAGATCCAAGATATGAAACAAAATAATATAATAATTCTTTGGGGTCACTTGATTGTAATAATAAACAAATGCAAAACAACAACCACAAAATGTAACTGTTGCTTTGCAGGTACAGGTACAAAAGATCTCCGGTCTTCCCCAATGTTTCTGTTGGTCTTATTTATTTAGTAGTCCACTGACTGTGGGGAAAATAATGCCACATGACTTGGGGAAGTGTTTGTGCATGTGATAAATGAAGGTGGGGAGGGGTTTCTTCCTTTTATGGACACCCAGCCAGCCAGTTAGCTATAAAAACACTGTTAGTAGTTCTTCTCTACTTGATTTACCTGAATGGGTTAAGAAACCCACAGGTAAAGGGAAGTGAGTGGGCACCTGACCAAAAGAGCCAATGGGAGAGCTGGAACTTTTTAAAATTGGGAAAAAACTCCTTGTCTGTGTGTTGTGGTTCTCAGGAGAAGAGGGGAATGGGGCAGCAGTTATGCTGTGAGAAGCTTTAAGCCAGGTATGAAAAACCATCAGGTCATACCTAGAGATTGCTTATCTCAAACCCCAGACATGTAAGTAAATTAGGGAATGTCTAGGAAGAGGCAATTAGGATTATTTCTTTTATTTTGTATTGGCTTGTGGACTCCTCTGTGCTAACCCCAAATGCTTTTGTTTGCTTATAACCTTTAAGCTAAACCTCAAGAGAGCTATCTTGATGCTTAATTTTTGTAATTGTTTCTTTTAAGATGTAGCAAAAAGCCTAAGTTTCAGATGTATTTTCTTTCTTTTTGTTTTTAATAAAATTTACCTTTTTTAAGAACAGGATTGGATTTTTGTTTTCTTTTCTTTCTTAGCTCTTCCCCAGAGGAGGGGTGGAAGAGCTTGAGGGTACCCCACAGGGAGGAATTCCCAAGTGCACCTTCCTGGGTCCAAAGAGGTTTTTTTTGCACATGGGTGGTGGCAGCATCTACCCATCCAAGGTCAGAGAGAAGCTGTGATGTTGGGAGTTTAATAGCAGCCTGGAGTGGCCAGTATTAATTTTTAGAATCCCTGCGGGCCCCATCTTCTGCACTCGCAGTGCCAGAGTGGGGAATCAGCCTTGACGGTGCATAACAAACGTTTGCCCCTGGAAGAGCAGAACAACTCATAGGTGCCGACTCTGCGGGTGCTCCGGGGCTCAGGCACCCACCAAGAAAAATAGGGGGTGCTCAGCACCCACAGGGATAGATGACTCTTTCATGGGCCCGGCATCTGGACCATGGCCCACCCTCCGCTCTGCTCCAAGGCCCTGTCCCCACTCGGCCTCTTCCTCCTGATACCTCACCCCCACTTAGCCTCTTCCTCGTGAGGTCCCGCCCCCTGCTCTGCTCCAAGGCCCCACCCCCACTCAGCCTCTTCCCTCCACGGGCTGCCTACCACTCACATGGGGGGAGGAGGCGGAGAGGAGCTCCCACCAGGAAAAAACAAAAGTCAGAACCTGTGGGACAACTAAAAAAATGGCCACCTACAAAATGGTTTCACAAAAAAAAAAAAGGTTCGATATTCCCCTACAAGCCGAGACAGCATGTTTATCCCCAGACCCTGTTTTACATTGGAAACTTTGGAAATTTAAAAAATAATCTGGAAACATCCATGGACCCCAGGTTGAAAACCACTGCCCTAGAACAAGGATTTTGGTTATTTTCCCCCTTCGAAAGCGTGGGCAACAGCTACAAACAGGATTGGTTTTAAAAGTCTGTGGAAACTTTCCTTGGTTTAACAGCTTTTGAAAAGTAAGTCAGGCTCTTCTCTCTGATACAAAG
>NW_027053559.1:0-27000 GCF_011386835.1 Chrysemys picta bellii
GTTTCTTTGGATTGGGGCTAACGTGCTCAGTACCTTGGTGGTGTGAGCTCTTCTTCTGGGTGAGCTGAGAAGTTGGGAAATGTCTGAAGATCCTAGGAGTGCTGTTAAGCAGAATTACAAAGAAACTGCAGGGATTTGACAGCTTTATATGGCATAGTGAATCAATGTGGATGCTTAAGGGACACGAAACATCATGCTTCAGGACTTAAATAAGTCTCTAACTATTAGAGATCAGGGCGAGATGGGGGAACGGCTGATTATTCCACACCTGCCAATTGAAGGTTATTAAACCTTCTTTTGAAACATCTGGTACTAGCCAGTATCAGAGACAAGACACTAGATGGAGCTCGGGTCTGATCCAATCTGGTAATTTCTGTGTGTTTATTCAGTGTTTCATAAAAAGACCGGTGAATCCAAATGCTTCTGCAGACCAAATTCCTTCTAAGAAGAGAATCAGAAGCAGAGATCAGATAGTTACATTCTAGCAAATTTCTATTAAGCTATTTCCTACCCCCACTTTTAAAGGAAGTGCAGGATTGATGACCATAAATACATTTTTAATGCTAAAAGAACTCTCCTGCCTGTTCACAGATCTCAGATCCTAAAAAACATTTTCTATCTATCTATCTATCTATCTATCTATCTATCTATCTATCTATCTATCTATCTATGTGCAAGCGAAAAGTGCTCTCAAAAGAGGCTGTAGAATTCCCCTCTATTTAAGTCAAGGAAAGATGGAGTTAAAAACATCAGAGAAAAGACTAATGTAAACACATTCTACATAATGCTCAGTAGAGCATCTGAGCTGACCATGTCACTGAAAGCCCATCCAATTCACAGAAAATGATTTACTTTCATTGGACTGAGCCTTTGTAGACATTGTCTCTGCTCGGCAAAGCAGTGATGTTCTACAAAGTGTTAATGAACATGCATTCCAACACGCCGTGCTCGCCACAACCAAACCTCCACACGGCACTCAGAGAAAGAGCTGAGCCTTACGCTGTGCCTTGAAAACTCAGAGTTTGGACATGTGTGCCCAGGGAAATGACCTCCAGGTGTAGGAGACCCCCAGTGAGAATGCTCGACCATCACTCCCCACATATTTAATCTCAGCCTCATTGAAGTCTATGGCAAAATTCCCATTAACTTCAATGGTCCCGGATGTCCTCCTAGGTGTAATATCCCCTGCAATTCAGTGGACACCTGCATTTGGCAGTAGCTGTGCTTGGGCTGAGTGGCTCATTGTAGAGAACATTGCAATAATCCACTCCAGAAGTCACCCAAGGTATGGACTGTAAGAGAGAATTCATGTGAAAGACTCAGAACAATCTCCTTTCTGTTCCCACGTGGCTGCATTATAGATTCAAATAATCAACAAGTTGACTTCTGCAAATTTCTGCCTTGGGCAAGGTGTTCTGAAAAGAGCTATTTCCTGATGTAACTATCAAAAGGAGATTTCAGTTTTATTGTACTGGAAATAGTGTTCACTCCTACCTTCGGAGAGATGTCATCTCTCTTGATTTCAAAGTATAGGATGGAAGTGCGTTTATGTTTGGCATAGCATCATTTGGGAGAGGATCCCTGTAGCACCTCTGAGCTCTGATCATCAAGACAAGTAAGGGCAGACTCATTAAAATACACCGTATTTCTCTAGGGGACAGGGGATAATCACATGCAGATGCATTATCTTGAAAAGTTTTGCAAAGGTTTTTGCCACTGGGGGGATATGGGCTCTGTGCCTGATGTAGAACACATCCCTTGTCTCCCCGACCCAGCACCTGCTCTAGGAGGCAGGTTGGAGCAATCCAGGGGAAGGACAGGGTGTGGTTATACTGTGCTGGTGGAATGGCCCGGGGTAGGTTTAACATCATTCTCATCACTGATTCCCAAGGGGCTGTAACAGTGCGGCGGAGAGCGTGACTTGGTCCCTGGCATGCAGCATCTGCTCCAGCAATGGTACCTGCCATGTTCCATCCTGTTTGCCGGCCCAGGGTGCTACTTGCAATGTATGATGCTGGTTTTCCAATTTACTTGAACTCTGAGAGCATGACCTTTGCTAACCTGAGAATGCAAAACTTTGTAAACTTTTAATCCTTTTTAAAACTTTGACTTTGTGTTTCCTAATTATGTTATGGTTTAGTTTATTGATGAAAGCAAACTTAAGTAACGTTAAAGGAAGGGGTTTTTGTTTGTTGATTTCCTTTGTTTTTTTTAAATAGAAAGAAAATATTTTATATATGTGTTATTTAAACAATGAAGCTCTTACTCATGTGTTGTTTTCAGTATATAGTTTATTGCCATTGTTATCTTTGTGAAAATCTCTGTTTCACCACTCAGTGCCGTGTTGATCAGAGTATGGAAAGTAATTAAATTAAACTGTATTAAAACAAAACTTATTTTATGCAATTTCTGTTTCAGTGAAAGTTCTCAGCTAGAACCCTGAATGTGTAAGAAGCAGATAAACAATATCCAAGAAAAAGAGCTGGAATTTTGCATCTTGTTTTCACCTGGCCCTTACTAGGGAAAGTAGCAAACAACTGCCCTTTGGAAAAAAACACTGGACCCTATCACAGGACAAACCCAAATGAGCACAGCAGGAGGCTGTCCTGCCTGTCCAAATGTGGCCCTGTTTCATTACCAACTTCCTTCCTGTGATGATGTTCTGGGGGCAATCAGTTGTCAAAGGTAACTGTTGCCATGGTAGCCAGGGTGCCAGTCATTCTCCCCAAGTATGAAAATGAACTGGAGGGAGGGAGTGCTGAGTGGTGGATTATCTCTGATGTCACAATGCTACTGCTCAGGCAGCACCAGTGGGCAGCAAATGTGTAGTGCGTATGTGGGGGGGGGGGACAGGGGGGGGGGGGGACAGGCTTTCCCAGTGCTCCTCTTTTGCAAATTTCCTAAAGAAGCCAACAACATAACTACACAGAATACACAGTAATGATGATTCCACACACATTATTGTTCTGGCTCCTAAGAAACAAATTAGCAAAACATTGCGAACTTCCAGCAAGAGAATTTTATGTTTTCTCTAACTTCTCTGCTTGTGTGCCACAAAACATAAAAGACACAATCTCATAAAAAGTGAAATAAAATTCTGAAGCCAAATGCCCTTTTGAAACAGAAAACAATGGTAAGTTTACTCTTACTGAAGCACTTCACTTTTCCTTTCCCCTTCACAGGGAGGAGCCTAAATTAGGTTTCCCTAAATCCATGATTGGAATAGCGAAGCGAAGCCTCACTAAAAGCCAAGCAGCTCGGAAAGAATGGGATGAGCACAATACAGTAGAACTCTGTTTATCCGACCCTCCATTATCCGGTTCTCCATATTAACCCAACAACCAGCACACACAGGTCCAGAAATGAGCAGTATCTGCTATGGTCACTAGATGGCGCTGCAGCCTCGCACTTTCCCATTCATCCGATTATCTGAAGTTTTAGTTAACCAGTCTGGCCCTGGTCCCAATTCAAGGGGATAAACGGGGTCCTGCTGTCCTTGTGAGTGATCATTTGATGCAGGTGATCTGCTGCAGTTGTTACTCCTTGTGGAAAAGTACAAATTGCAAAACTGATGGGAGGGGCCTTCCGAGGTGGTAGGGAGGGGTCACACTGTTACCTGCAAAGTACACAGGCCTCGCAGCAGGGATGCACCTCGGGCTGTTAAAAGTGCATCACAATAGTGAAGCTGTTGTCAAGATGCTATTCTGTGCAGAGGATTGTAAGACAGCCCCTTACGGATCTGATGCCTGAATACCACTGGAGAGCATTGAGGTGTGTGAAGAGGTCACCGTAACTGAAAAGACAGAGGTTATGACTGTGCTGCAAAGTCACTGCCAGGTATTATCTAGCAGGCCAGGCCTGACTCACAAAAGTTGCCTAAGATTAACACTGTGGGATCACAACCTGCACCCAGCAAAGCACCCCACAGAACTGGTACATTGCAGCAGCAGGTTCAGAAGGAGCTTAGCCTGCTGGACATGGGAATAATTGAAGAATCAAACAATCCCTGGGATGAGGAGGTCGTTTTGCTGATGTTTACAGGGAGCTCCTCCCGAGTTTGGGGGGCAGAATGGGAGAAAGCACAAAGGGGCTTGTTTGAAGCTTTAACCAGTGAGTGATGGAGGCGAGCTTCATGGGCCATGTAACTGCGAACATTTGGTGGCCTTAGACCAGGGATGGGCAAACTTTTTGACTCACGGGCCACATCAGGGTATAGAAATTGTATGGAGGGCCATGAATGCTCACAGAATTGGGGTTGGGGTGTGGGAGAGAGTGAGGGCTTCGGCTGGGGGTGCAGGCTCTGGGGTGGGGCTGGGGTTGAGGGGTTTGGGTGCGGGTGCTGTCAAGGGCCCTCAGCAAAGAGCCTGTCATGATACATGCCATTTAGCTGAGCCCTGGCGGGATCCTTATCAGGCAGGATAACAAGGGTGATGCTGCAGGTGGGAACAGTGAAGATCCTGCCAATGTCCCTGCAGGCCAGGATGTGACCTCAGATTATATCAGGAGGACCAGTTTGGAGAAGATATCAGTGAAAACTGTGGAGAGGGGGATGTGCCTGGCCAGAGACTGGAAATCCAGGTGGTTACTGCAACTCTCTAACCCCTCCCTCCCATTGTTTTCTAGATAAATTGTACTTTCAACACTGAGGATTTTGGAGGTTATGGCCAAATCATTTACTGTCCTGGCTATTATGCCGTGCATTGCTGGGTGTGTGTCTGTGGGGTAGTGCAGACGCCACGACATTTGCATGGCCTCCTCTGCCTTCCCCTCCCCTCCACCAGCCTCTGCTGGGCACAATCCCAAGTGGATGCAGAGCACTGGGGGGAAGGTTTCTAAAAAGCCAACGTTGCTGTTTATCCAAGAGGTCAGAGTATGGGCTGCACGGCTTGTGCTGAAGCCCACGGTCTGTAGCAAGTTCACCAATAGAAATCAGTGTCTCTCTGTCCGTTTCACCGCAGGCAGGCAGGTGGGGGTGGAGGGGTTCAAACACCGCTGGGATCAATGCTCTCCATCCTAGCTCAGGCTTTGGTTGGTTTCCTTCATCCCCCCCCCAGTCCCGGTAGCTTATTCTGGGAAGTTTCTCAGGCAGCATGAATTCTCAATGGCCTTTCAGGAGAACCGGGAGTGCAAACCTGCTAGGACTTCCATAATAGCCAGGTCCCTACCAAATTCAGGGCTCAGTTTGACTAATTTAAAAACACTCTGGCCTTGAAATTGACCACTGTTTCCATCTGAAATGTCATGGTATTGTAACCATGGGGGTCCCGACCAAAATAGGAGAATAGGGGAGTTCAGCGGTTGTTGTAGGGGTCACAGCATGGCCACCCTCACGTGTGTGGTGCCTTCAGACCTGGGCTCCAAGGGCAGCAGCCAGCAACCTTTCTGAAGCTAGAGGAGGTTCCCAGATGTGCAGGAGGGTTCCTGCTGTTGGGAGCACCTCAGCTCCTACCTACTACTTGGGAGCACCTCGGCTCCTACCATTTTCGGGACATCTAGAAAAATAGACACCTGAGCCCCAGAAGGAACGGCAAGGGAAGCCCCGAGCCTCAGCTGCAGATGCCTGGCAGAAGACCCGAGCCCGGACACCCAGAGTGCCAGCAGGAGTGGGGAGGGGCATGAAAGTCCTGAGCCCAGTTCCCCAGCACTGGCTGCAGCCACAGGGGGCCAGAAGCTCTGAGTCCGGGCACCCAGAGATGTGACTGGAGCAGAAGCTGCCAAGGGCAAAGCCCTGAGCCCAACGCTGGGCTGATGCAGTGCACTCACTTCTGCACTGCCTCTGGAGGTGCATCTGATATCCCCACGCAGAGGAAGTCCTGTCACCAGCCCGGCAGACAAACAGCAAGGAGGCCCCTACTGGGGTGCTCCTGGCTCGGGGGCTCCCAGCAGGACGGGGAGATCGGATATCATGGGGCAGGGCTAATTCGATCTAGCCAAGAAAGGCACAACAAGAATTGGGCTTAATATGGTGCAAAGTGTGTGACATTTCATAGCCCTGGAAATAGAGACCACATTAGGAGATGGAATTGTATCACAATCTGGGCCTCTATGAAAAACTCAGTGTGGGGTGAGGAACAGACTCTGCTGTTTTACCAGGTGGCCTGGTTGCTCCCCAGAATCAATAATGAGCAAGTGGGGAGATCCGGGGTGCAGCTCAAACATCCAACCAGGCTGGCCAGGGGCAGGCATCAGGCCTGCAAGGGAAAGGTGAGTGTGGCAGTGACTTCACAAAGGCCTTTGGCAAGAACTCAGCCTATTGGGCAAAGGTGATGAGGCGTCTGTGACCTCACAGAGCTCCCTTGACAACAGCCAGGCAGGACAGGGATGCAGGGCAGGGGGAACCTCAGAGACCCCCTGTAGCCTTGCTGCAGCAAGTCTCCATCTCGTGGTTCTCTCAGAGTACCAAGAGACCGTTGTTGTGGAGGACATTCTGTGCGTTTTTTTTTTTCATATCGGACTGGATTTTTTTGAAAGAAATCGTCATCTGTGTAGAAGGTAAGAAAAAATATAGGCTCTAAGTTCAAGATAGGGGACTCTATCCTAGCAGATTCAAAGGCATCACCACCCTCCTAGTGAAAAAGTTTTTCCGAATATCCAAGCCTTCCACACTGCAACTTGAGGTCATTGCTCCTTGTTCTGTCATCTGCCAGCTCTAAGAATTCCATGAGAATCAATCTTTCATTAGGAAAATAATTCAAAAATACAAATACAAAAAACTTTGAGTGAAATCAATCCATCCTGATCTTTAGTGGCTGGGGGTGTGGGCCTCGGAGGCCAGACTGAGACCCTCATTGGCTAGTAACACCCAGGAAGCCAGTAAAAAATTCCAGTTCTCTTAGCCTCCATAATCCAAGGAACACCTGAGGGCTGCGGGAGACAGAGGGGTGCTGAGAATGTCTAACTCATGATTGAAAATACAGAGATGTGCTATTGACTTTGGTTGGGGGACAAGTATCAAATCCGTCGGGATTCTTGTCCCAAACAACAATCATCCATTGTCCTTTAGAGCACAAGGGCCCTAACACGCCTGACTTGCTCAAATCTCTCTCCTGCTAGGACTTAGAGAATTTTCTCCATCCCCATGATACAGAGGGAAAAAGAAAAGAAGTGACCTCTCTTTGGTCACACATCAAGGTTATGCCAGAGCTAGAAAGAGAAGCATAAGAAAAAAGTTGTATCAAAATGTTTTGCTTTTAAAACTAACTGATTTCTTAAACCAAGGAAATTTGATGTGTGGTTAGTGAACTGAAATGATACATTCTGGTCTCCACGTGTTTCTAGATTGATGAACCAGTAGATTCATCCCTTCACAGGTAGTTTTTATCCATAGATTGAGGGAGGAAAACAAGTTTGCCTGTTTTGTGAACTCCCAATGGCTTTCTTGAATTTCAACGAACTAGTCAATTGAACTGAACTATTTGAATAAACTGAAAGGAAGACAATATTTTCTGCACCTTTCAAGGAAGTTATTGCTGTCCAAAGCTAGGCTAGCATTTCAGCTAACTTTCCTTCCAGGGCCTTAGCTACCACATCAGTGGTGAGACTGTCTGAAAAACTTGGCAGTGAACATATTCCACTTAATGTTCTTTTTTCTCTTCTATTTAAATTATTTAAAAGATTGTCATAAATTTTGCCCTTATCAAAGGTTGTCAATTTCACGTTTAATTCTGACAGCGAGGGAGACAAGTCACTAGAATAAATTACCCACGGGAGAGGTGAAGTCTCTGTTTCCAGGTGTCCTCACATCACAACTGCCTTTCATTCTGGAAGGGTCCTTTTAGTTAATTACAAGCAATTGGGCTTAATAGGGTGCTGAGAGTCTGAAATTTCATAGCCCGTGGTATAGAGGCCAGATTAGGAGATTGAATTGTTTCACAATCTGGGCCTCTATGAAAAACTCAGTGTGGGGTGAGGAACAGACTCTGCTGTTTTACCAGGTGGCCTGGTTGCTCCCCAGAATCAATAATGAGCAAGTGGGGAGATCCGGGGTGCAGCTCAAACATCCAACCAGGCTGGCCAGGGGCAGGCATCAGGCCTGCCAGGGAATGGTGAGTGTGGCAGTGACATCACAAAGGCCTTTGGCAGGAACTCAGCCTATTGGGCAAAGATGATGAGGCGTCTGTGACCTCACAGAGCTCCCTTGACAACAGCCAGGCAGGACAGGGATGCAGGGCAGGGGGAACCTCAGAGACCCCCTGTAGCCTTGCTGCAGCAAGTCTCCATCTCGCGGTTCTCTCAGAGGACCAAGAGACAGTTGTTGTGGAGGACATTCTGAGGAATTTTTTTTCATATCGGTGTGGATTTTTTTGAAAGAAATCGTCATCTGTGTAGAAGGTAAGAAAAAATATAGGCTCTAAGGACAAGATAGGGGACTCTGTCCTAGCAGATTCTCAAGTAGAGGTATAGAGGTTCAATATCTCTGTACTGGGCACTGGTGCAACCACTCCTGGAATATTGTGTCCATTTCTGGTGTCCACAATTTGAGACAGATGCTGATAAATCAGAGAGGGTTCACAGAAGAGCCACAAGAATGATGAAAGTATTAGAAAACCTGCCCTGTGGTGACAGACTACAGGAGCTCAATCTAAGAGAAGGTTAAGCGGTGAGCCTATGGGAACAAATATTTACTAATGGGCTCTTCACTTTACCAGATAAAGGTTATGAGCAGACAATGGCTGGAAGTTGAAGCTAGACCAATACACACTGGAAAAAAGGCGAGCATTTTAAACATCAGAGTTTGGAGCAATTCACTGAGGCTTGTGCTGGATTTTCCACAACTTGCCTGTTTTAAAATAAAGATTGGGTGTTTTACTAAAAAATCTGCTCTAATTCCTATGGGAATTATTTTGAGGGACGTTCTATGGCCGAAGGAAAACAGAAAGTCAGACTGCAGTGGTTTCTTCTGGGCTTGGAATTTATGAATCTGTGACTCGCTGGGGGTGTTTGGAATTTGATCATTTTGCTTCCCTCTTCCTCCTTCCCTCTTGTCCCTTACATTGGTGTTGTAAGCTGAAGGGCATTGTGACTTTAGAGCAGTGGTTCCCAAACTGAGGTTCATGAACCCCTGGGGGTTCGCGAAATGTTACAGGGGGTTCTCGGGAAAAAAATCCCTAATGGCGGACAGAGCTGCCCCTAGGGACCCCAGGCACCATGGGGCCAGCAGCCCAGAGCCCCTGGACTTCCAAGAGCTAAGCAGATCAAAGCAAGCATATCTATCACACTGAAGAGATTTAAATTTCAAGACTCCTTATAAGAAATGGAAAGGGAGGTAGATATTTTTGGCTGTTTTTAAAATGAAATAGGCAGCTAGGATTGTTTTTAAAATTATTATGAAGAACAAGTTTAAACTTTGTTGTAATGTGCGTTGTTTGCCTGGACTGCTCAAGACCTGAATGCTTGTGTAGGAGGAACTCTTTAAGTTGGCTTCTTAAATACCTTTATGCTTGTTTCACATCTGATACTCCTTGATGAAACATAGGAGCCTTGTCTTATAACAGGCTTATTCCAAGTGATACAAGCTATGAAAGTGAGATCTTGGAAGAGTGTTGCCGTTTTCATAATGTAATAAGAATACTGTAATGATAAATAATAATTAATAATGAATAGTGTGTAATAAGCATGTCATAAAAACAAATTGTATATTTCCAAGATCACTTCTTTTCTAATTTATACTCAGGTAAAGTTGAAAATCCCTGGAAATATTCATTTTTGGGAGGGGGTTCATGAGACTTGACATTTTAGTGAAAGGGGTCCACAGGCTGTTAAAGTTTGGGAACCACTGCTTTAGAGTGAATTCAGACAGTCAGAGCTAACTCTCCACAGGTGATTTGCATAAGTCAGTAAATGAGCCTGCAGGTTTCCGTGGGAGCGATGCCCAAGGCAGGCCGCAGGCTTCGGGTTGATGCTCAGGGTTAGTGGAGTCAGTGAGTGACAGGGGGGCTGAGTTACCTCTGGGGTCACAGTGTTACTGCTCGGGTTCCTCTGCCTGCTGCACCGCCTGGGCAGGGACGGTCAAGGGGAAGGTTTTGTAGATTTGAAACGTATAAACCAGGAAGCGCAGAAGAGGAATGGCTTAGAGAATTTGGCAGTAAAATGGAGGTTTTGTGGCAATATCCTGTGCAATTAATACTGGTTCAGGGACGGAGACAGCATTCCTGCCCCCCTACCACCTCTTAGCTGGGCCTACATAAAAGAGACTAACTAGAGTTTTGGACACTTGTTTGTTTAAGACTGAGCAAATAAGGTGCAACAAATTACTGATATGATGAATTCTGCTGCCTCCTCTCCTTTAAGAGAATATGAGCAGTTTATGATTCTCTCAAATGAAGTAGTTCTTCTAAAATCAAGGGGAATACCAATCAATGGCTTTTTCAGAACGAAAACCCCCCCAAAGAGATTTTTTTTTTAAATTTAAACTGGATTTTTTAAATTTAAATTTAAAAAGGTTTTTTTTTTAAACAAACCTATCAAGTATAAAATTTGAAACTATGACAAGCTATGTTAAGGCCTATAGTTGCTCTAGCCTAGGAAAGTCATTGAAATAAATACATCGATGAAGAAGTCCATGTTTGCTGCCAAGTTTCAGAGGAAGTCAAAGCACTGAACTGTTGGAAGTCATGGCCTAAGCACCTGGGGGTGCAGAAGTTGTTGAAATACTCAGCCAGATTTCGGCAGCAATCGCCTCTTCTGCAGGTGCAAAAAGACTATTTTCTTCATTTCAGTTGATGCAGCTACTTCATTCCAATTTAAGAAACTGATTGGGAGTTGAAAAAGAATGAAGGCTTCTTTTCCTCTTGTAATATATGAATAAACGCTAGAGAGGAGGAGATGTGAGCTACTACCTCTAAAATATGGAAGGAGGTTTATGACCAGGAAGAATCAGCTCAATGCACGAACTAGAGATACTTCTTTACCTCAGTGTGTTTGAAATGAAAACAAATGTTTCAGTTAACCTTTTTGTTCTTATGTATCCTGCAAAACCAGCATGTTTTAATGGTTACCTATTCATAGAATCCTAGAAGACTAGGGCTGGAATAGACCTCAGGAGGTCTCTAGTCCAACCCCCCGGCTCAAAGCAGGACCAACCCCAACTTAATCATCCCAGCCAGGGCTTTGTCAAGCTGACCTTTAAAAACTTGTAAGGATGGAGATTCTACCACCTCCCTAGGTAACCCATTCCTGTGCTTCACCACCCTCCTAGTGAAAAAGTTTTTCCTAATATCCAACCTAGACCTCCCCCACTGCAACTTGAGACCATTGCTCCTTGTTCTGTCATCGGCCACCACTTAGAATTTCATGAGAATCAATCTTTCATTAGGAAAATCACTCAAAAATACAAATACAAATCATTTGGAATGAAATCAATCCACCTTGATCTTTAGTGTCTGGGGGTGTGGGCCTCTGAGGCTAGACTGAGACCCTCATTGGCTAGAACCACCCAGGGAGCCAGTAACAAATTCCAGTCCTGTTAGCATCCAAGCCTCCATAATCCAAGGAATACCTGACAGCTGCGGGAGACAGAGGGGTGCTGAGAAGGTCTAACTCATGATTGCCAACACAGAGATGTGTTATTGGCTTTGGATGGGGGACAAGTAGCAAATGCGTCAGTCACTACAACAGGTCACCCTCGGAGCCAGGGAGACTAGCACTTCCCAGCTCTGGAAGGGAGTGTTCCTCTAGCGGTTAGTGCGGGAGCCTGGACAAAGGACTCCTGGGCTCCATCCTCGGCTCTATCCCTGACTCCCAGTGCAACCCTGAGGCAGTGGCTTTTCCTGCCAAGGCCTCTGTTTCCAACAGTGGGGCTGGAGACACTCCCCTAGAGCCCTTGGGCCCTCACATTTCAGGAATGTGCGTGAGATACTAGGAGACCTTGAGATGGGAGGTGTCCTTCTGTTCGTCGGTCAGTGTTGTGAATCCCTGGCTGCTCGCCTGAGTTTATCCATCCCCTGGCAATAAAACATTGTCTTGTTTTCACAGTCACTTTCGATCTCCCCACTTCTACCCCCTGCCCTGCTGGCAGGGGATTCTGCAGCACCCCTTCTAGGCCACCTGGGTGCAGAGGATCGAGGAGGAGGGTAAAGGAAGGACCAACAGCAAGCATCTGCCATCCAGCTCCATCCCATCTAGAGTAAGTAAGTGGAGTTCTCCAGAGCCATCCCCAGTGTGGTGGAAATATCCCACCAATAGGGCTCCCAGCCCGTCCCTTGGCAGAGTTTGTTCCCCAGGATGAGGGTTCCTGTGCCCTGGGGTGGGATGTGTGGGGAGGAGGAATTGCCTCAGCGGAGGGGAGGTGGGCAGGGGAGCAGGCAGGCCCCATTAATGAGAGGCTGCCTTGAACCCAGACTCACGGCTGCTCCCCACTCAGTTCCAGGATGGAGCGGCTGAGGCAGATGCTCAGGAGGAAGGCCAGGCAGGTGGCTCCAGAGCCAGAGGGAAAGAACATCCGGCTTTCTGAGGAGGAGAGCGGCCCCTCTGGCCCCACGGGCGGGGAAGAGGCTGGTGGCCAGCATAAACAAAGGAGCTGCCTGGCATGCTGCAGGAAGTGGATGACACCAGCTCCCCTAGCTGACCCTGAGGCACCTTCTGGGCCCAAATGGAGGTGGCCCCGGGTACAGCTACGGAGGAGGGAGCCAGGAGAGGGCAGGAGCCGGGCAAGGCAGCTCTGGGGCTTCCTTCACAGGAAGCCAAGGAGCCAGGAGCTGCACCCCAGGGCCCAGCAGGAGCCACCCACCACCCTGGCAACTGTGGAGCCCTGCGCCAGCCCCACCCTGGCCCCTGAGGAGCCCCCCGCCAGCCCCACCCTGGCCCCTGAGGAGCCCTGCACCAGCCCCACCCTGGTCCCTGAGGAGCCCCCCGCCAGCCAGGAGGAGGAGCTGAGCGACTCTGGGACCAACACCAGCAGCTTCTCGTACTCCCGAGGGGCCAGCAGCTCCTCTGCATGGTCTGACAGGCGTGCGGATGAATGCTCCCTCTTTGCAGGTGAGGGGAGACCCAGGGGAAAGGGAGGAGGACTGGGGCGGTGGGGGACTAGTAACCCCCTGTGCCCATCGGCTCGCCAAGGTGCCGGGACTGACCCATGTGAGCCCCACTAACACTAGTGGGGGGGGGGGCACAGCCACACTCCGCGGCAGGGGATGCTGGGTGGAGTTGGGGATCTCCAGCCTTCCCTGATCATGTTGGCGGGGGGGGTGACTGCCACGGGGCCCTGAGGCTCATGGGGCTGAGGGCGTCTCTCGCAGGGGCAGGGTGGGGCCCGCGCTGCCATGGGGCTTCTTACAGAGAAGGGGGAAACATGGAGCCTTCTCTGTCCACTGCATCCCCCCAGCAGCAGAAGGGATTATACTTTCTCCTTCCCTCCCTGGTGCAGAGCCCCCCAGTGCCCATGATGATGAGAAAGAGGAAGAGGAGGAGGAGGAAGATGTGTCCCTGGAACAAGACATCATCACAGAGATCCAGGAGTATCTCCAGGGCAGAGATAAGGTATAAAAATCCCCCAGCTGCACTGCCACCGAGTCCGTCCTGCCCCTTGTTCCATCTCCACCCAGGCAGGGGGGGTTTGTCCAAGAGAATCCCTCACCCCCAATGGGGGGACACGTCTCCTCTGTTCTCTGGCACCCCAAAGTGGGGACATTTGTCCCACACAGGCCAAGGTTTCCGCTCCCCGCAGACACTGTCCAAGTTACAACCCCGGTCTGTGCCGGGCAACACTGGTTTCAGGAAGGGGCGGCTTTCCCTGTCCAACCCCATGGAGGTCCTGATCCCTGGAGTTGGTTTGGGTTGGGCGGGGAGGTCCCTATGTAACAGGCTCTCTCTCTCTCCCCCCACCCCACTCCTAGCTGATGGGGAACAGGGCCCATCAGCTCCGCTTCCTCGACGCTGTGCTGAGTCTGTGTGTCTTGGCACAGCAGCAGGGGTGGGACACCCTGGAGCCCTATATTTCCAAAGCGGCCCTTGTGGAGAGCATTGCGGTGAGTGGGACCCCGTGCCCGGCCCCTGGGGCGAGGCAGCCAGACATGGGAGGAAGCGTTAGTTGGGTTGGAGGGGGAAGCAGAGGACAGGGGTTCCTGGGGTGAGGGCTGGGGAGCAGGGAAGGGGATAATTGTGACACTGATCAGGAGCTGGCAGTGGGGAATTGTAAGCCCGGAGGGGAAAGGAGGGGAGGGGAGGGGGGAATTGGGTGGGAGAGGGAGAAGGAAGTTTGATGGATGGGAGGAATGGGGGGGCCCAGCTGGTTGGGGGTGGGGGTGACACTGGCTGTTTCTGCAGAGCACTTTGGCCTCCACCCTGGGAAGTGCCTCTGGGTCTGCGAGGCCTGGTCTCACACATGGTTTTGTTTCCTTGGGATCTCCCAGGAGCTGATTGAAATTCTCCCTGAGGTGTCAGAGCCGAGCTCCATCATTTCCAGCTCCATGGACGTGGTTTGCAGCCTCAGGTATCAGGACCCTCCCGTCCAGCTGCCCTAACCCTGGTGCTGATCGGGCCCAGAGCTGGGAGTCACAGATCCTCCTCAGCCTAGGTTACCCCCAGCTGTGGCTCTTCCCATCCCCCAGCAGAGGAGGCGGGAACGTCCCCTCTTTCCTGGCTGGGGGGTGGATTTCACTCCAGGAACGTTACAGTGGCCGTGGGGAGGGGATCACTGTGGGGGAGGGGGTGATGTCCATGCCAGTGCCAGCACCATGCTGGTGCTGCAAAGTGTACGACAGGCTCCTCTCTTCTGCCAGCAAACTGAAGCCACCACTGTCCCTGGAGCTGGAATCTCGCCTCCTGAGCGCGCTTCTGCATCAAATCTTCACCATGGGCACTGGGAACGACACCACCCACTTCCAGGTAGGTCCTGATCCTACTTCTCTGTCCCCGGAGCAGGAGCAGGCTCTGGTCCCTGCTCCCTCACTTTGATAGAGCTGCTGAGAATAGGGGAGGGGTGAGCAGAGCTGGGAACAGGCCCGCAAGAAACTGGCAGTGGGGGCCCCTTCTCTCCAGAGAGGATTGCATTACCCCTCCGTGGCTGATCCCAGCCTTCCCTCCTCTCCTCATTCTGTGCTCTGCTGCCTGGACTCTCCCGGGGATCCTACTTCCCACCCACTGCAGTTTGGCTGTTCCATAGTCTGCTGGTACCAGGCGCTGTGCAGAGAACTGCTAAGAGCAAGGATTGAAGAGGCAGCAGGCATCCGGCCATGAACTTTTGCTTAGTGTCTCTGGAGTGATGTGAATGGGAGAGGCCAGGATGTGCCTTTTGAGTCTTGCCAGGGCTCCTAGAGAATCCTCCTAATTGTCCCCTGACTGGTGTGGCCCCATGTCCCTTGACTGGCGGGTGCTCCCTCCTCTTGCAGGCTCTCCACAAGAGCTTTTTGCAGAGCCTGGACAGCATGCTCAGGGGCCTGCTGAGCGAGACCCCCAGCTTGGAGAAGCTGCAGCACCTCTTGGAGGTGAGTAGAATGGGACGGTCTGGGGTGGAATTGCCCCTGAACCCTGTGGGAGGGCAGCAAACGAGATATTAGAAGAGCCACATTTCCATTGTGTCCTTCCAGCTTGGACCCAGCCGGCCACACTTTCCCAGAGCTGCCAGTGCAGGGGGAAGGAGCTGGGACTGTCAGCCAGCGCTCTGCCCGATTGCATTAAGCACTAACAGTGAGCAGCAGGCCTGGCTGGGGACTGAGAGACTGAAACCCCTGTGAGATGCAGGACATGGGCCTCTGAGAAAAGTCACTGGCTCCTCTCTAGGGAGACCCTGAGATACAGGAGGAGCCTCAGGGAATCAGCTCTTCTGTCCTAGGGACACTGCAGTTCCCGGAGGGATTGTCCTCACGGCCGTTCCATCCATCCTACCAAGGCCCTTGCAGCTGGGGTCTGGGGTCCAGGGCATGTGCCTTGATCCTGACGTGCTGTTCATGGATCAGGCGTTCAGGGCGAACGGACCAGCCCTAAGACTGACCATTGTCCCAGCCTGGAGAGACGATGAGCTTGTGCTCAGCAAGACGTGGGCAGTGTCATGGACCCCCTTTTCAAGCTCTGCGACCAGGGGTCAGCTGTTCCACCCTGAGCGCAAGGTGTAAGCCCCATGGGGACCGGGAGAGGCTCGTTTGTAGAGCATGTACGCCTGCCCACTGACCCTCCCCTGCCTCCTTCTCCCGCAGCACATCCATGTCTGGATCCCATCAAAAAGGGCCCTGGAGAGAGCTAGGGCCATACAGAGCAGCGCTGCCCTGCTCGAATTCGCCACCTCCCTGCCTGGATTTGACGTAAGTGACCTTTGACCCCAGCATCCTGCAGAGTCAGGGCTTGAGTCAAGTTCCTCATCCCGTGGCTAATTGGTCCCCCTGGGTCCGCAAGGGACTGCGTTCCATAGGCCACTGGCTGGCAGATTTGTGCCTGGCCTCAGGGCCCTTGTTATTCTGGAGCAGCTAGGCAGTAAGTGCTCATAGAGGGCCTTTGCCCTGGTCTCTTTGCTCCAAGCTCCCATGGGGGCAGAGAGCTCTCGCTCCTCTCGCCCAGCGCCTCCTACAGAGGGGTGGGAGCAGAGCTCTGGCCCAGGGGCGCTGGAGAGCTGAAGGGAGAAGGTTGATGGATTCCCCTCTCCTCCTTCCACCAGACCTCCTCCGACTTCTCCATGGCAGGCGACTTTGTGCTGCAGCTGGGTCTCCATGTATCGCACCCAGCCGAGGACATCAGCCGGCAAGCCAGGGGTGGGATATATTGGCTGCACAGGCTCCTGGTGCAGAAGAGGGGTAAGAACCCAGCTGGGCAATGGGACCCCATGGAAACAAGCCTCTCGGAGACTAGCTCCAGCTGGCCATTGGGACGCCTAGAGGACTAAGGCCTCTCTGTTTAGACCCACTGTAGAAGGGCAGAGGAACCCCAATAGTAACAAGGCCCCTCCTTTGAGACTCCCTCTGCTGGGCAATGGGACCCTACAGAAAGAAGCCCCCTCCTCTGAGACCAATCCCACCTTAGATGATGACTCTTTCTCTTCCACTCTCTCTGAATTAGGGAGATGAGTGTGAAAGTGCCAGGGAAATTGGCTGCTTTATTTCAGAGCCCGGCTCTGTCGCCAGCCCAGGGAAATAGCCCACCCACAGGGCAGCCAGCTCGTGAGGGGACAGGAACAGAGCTATTGAGAGACATGGAGGGAAAGAGCCCATCATGAGGGCAGGGGTAGGAGCAGAGACCACAGGGGAAGGACACAAAGCTTGTAGGATGTCACCAGTTGGGTAGTCAGGGCCAGATCCTGACTTCAGTGGGTGTGGGGGGTTCTCAGTATTAGACACCACCATTAACAGGCACCCACTCCCAGAGCACAATGACTCTAAGGGTCACATGATTACTGTGATGACTAAAACAAATCCCCCTTCTGGTACTAAACCGCCTGGTATGGACCCTGCGATTCCATTGGGCTGTGGATGCCACGAGGACCCTGGCCAGTGTGCACCCAGACGGAAACCGGCAGTGAAAGCGGAATGCCAAACCTCCCCAATGGGTGTGTCTTTCTCCCCCAGGGCTCAACATCACCGAGGGAAGAGAGCTGTGGTGCCGGGAAGGGCTCCAGGATACCGAGAGCCTGGGCTATAGAAACCTGGCCAGGGTGGGAGAGGTAAGGACTCTCTGCCGGTGCATTGCAGCAGCTCAGGTGTGGAGCTGTCTCCCCCTGCAGTGAGTGTGTCATGGACACAGGGCAAGAGCCTGCTACTTATTTGCAGCAGAGTATGTGAGGTTCCTGGGAATGTCAGTGGGGTGAGGCGTGGGAATGAACCAGATCTAAAAGACCCCTCACCTCTAGCGGGTGAGCTGCAGGAGATATCGCTGCTGGGAGCAGTAGAGTGTCTGGGTGAGCTGGTTTCAAAGTGCGGAGACCCATTTCCAGCATCTCATGGCACCTGGGTTGAATCCTGCTCCAGAAAGAGCTATTGGAGGCCTCAGTGCCTGCAGCCTCTTACTGAAGGGGGTTCTTTGGTCCATGGGACCCCAAAGGTTGGCTGCCCCAGGACTCTTCTCCACCTTGTGAGCCACCAGAGGGATTTGGAGCCTGGTTCTGAGCCATTGCAAGGGCTCTGGTTCTGTTGGTTTTAGGTCTTTGGTGAGATATTCACGGAAGAGCAGAAAAAAAAATTTCTTCACGGGGCGCTGGAGGCCATACACCACCCCCTGCTCCATGTCAGCCAGGCTGGGCTGCTGCTCACCTACTCCATCATTGGGGAAGCCGGCAAGCTGCTAGGGGACGAGGTAACCAAAGAGGGATCAACTGGGGAGGGAACCCCAGGGCCTTTCACCTCCAGGCCATTGACAGTCACTCCCATCCCATCCCCACGCGCTGACCTGGGAGCAAGGAGAGGATGAACCCAGGCAGGTGCCATTGGTAGGTGCCAGCTTGTCCCCTGAGCAGCTCAAAGCAGGGCAGACCCAGCTCTCCAGCAAGGCTATTTCCTAACAGGCATCACATCAACACGCCACGCTGCCATTGCTCATGCTAGGGGCTGCCAACTCCCCTAGCCACCTCTGTGAGCCTTTCATCCCCTCCGGGCCTCAAGCCGGTTCCTAGTGCTCTGGGATCATGTTATCCCAGCAACCACCTGCTCTGGGTGAGCTGGAGGAGTCAGTCAGCGGAGGCTGCTTAAGTGCCCCATTCCCCAGAGCTACTGCCCATGGCATCATGTTAAGGATGGGGGATCCCTTGGGGAAAGGTGTCCACTTCCTCTCACCCCCCGGCACTACTGCCCAAAGCCTCCCAGCCCCGCAGCTGGAGGGGGCGAGGGCGGCTGAGGGGATTCTGGGGAGCGGAGCTGAATCCTCAGCTGTGTTGGGAGGTAGAACAGCTCTCGGGGGGACTGAGAGGACTGGGGGCAGGAGTTCATTCCCCAATGGTGGGAGAGGGGATGGGAGTCACTGGAGAAGAGACGAGATTTTGTCTCGGGGGTTGGGTGGGGGAATCCGTCCCTCAGACATGGGGGGTAGGGAGGAAATTTTGCTGGCTCCCGGTGCCGTTAATCCCCTTTCTTCTCATGGGTGTCCGAGTCTCTGATTGATCCTTGTTCCCTGGCAATAGGGGGACATTAGAACAAACGTGATGTACAGGCTCTTTGCTATCAGGAGATCTGGCCTGGTGCCCAAAGGACTGGAGGGGCAGTGCTCCACGTGGCAGCCTTGAAGACCCACCCCCCGCTTCACATGACTAGAAGCCCCCAGCCCCTGCCACAGGTACTGCTCTGTCTCACTGTGCCTGGGGGGGAAGGGCTGGGGGGAGCGGCCATAGAGCCCACAGCACTGAGAGAAAGCCAGGCCGAGCACCTCGCTCTCACCACCCTGCCCCACCCCGACCCCTGGAGCTGGGGCCAGGCCAGATACTGGTTCGGAAGAATCAGGCTGTGGGGCTGGCCCAGAAATGAGAGCATCTGCAGAACCAGGGGTTATGCTCAACAGCCGTTGCAGTCTGGGAGGGGTGGCCTGACATGGAGCCCCTCCCCTGTCGTCTCTGCTCACACATTCCCATGGCCCGTGTCACCCCTGACGCAGCAAATGTCTGACCATCCCCCACCTCGGGCCCAATCCACCCACCTGGTATCTGAACCCTTCCCAGCCAGGAATGAAACTCGCCCCTAACAGTCTGGGGCAGGGAAGGATCCTCCCCATCTGGCAGGTGGGAACTGAGACGTAGAGGAAGGGCTGTGGGCCTGGTCACACAATCCTGTTGGAGATCTGGGAAGTGGACTGGGTCCCAGCCTAGAGCCTTTCCCGCAGGGGCACTTTCACTTTCTGCCCTTTATTCTCCTCTCCAGCTAGGGGGTCTGTGAGTGTGAAATGAACAGGGAGGGTGATGGGGTCCTGGCATATAGCCTGGATGGGAGCTCCCCTTGGCTTGGACCCCAAGGTCAGAGACATCTTGGTCATCCTGCTGTCCTTCTTCTATTGCTAGGAAGGGAGTCCACCGATGAAGGGTCTTTCGGGCTCCAGTAAGCAATCCTCATTCCCTCCCTCATGTACCACCCTGCCCTGCCCTGCCCTCCGGTTTCCTCGCTGTTGCCTCTGGCTTGACTCTTGACTCAGGTCTCTGGCTATGACTTTGGTATGACCCTTCTTGGCTCCAGATTTTGGTTATGAACCCCGCCTCAGTATTTTCCTTGCCTTTCTCTAGCCTCGCTCCAGTCCCTCCACCCACCCGCTCCAGCATTGCCTCCTCCTCCTGATCTTCCCCAACCCGTCGGATTTTGACTACCTGGATTTGACCTTCGGCGTGTCTATGGACTTTGGCTTGAGAATGGACTTGGATGATCTTTGGTCTGACCACCCGGCTTCGACCTCTGGCCTGGACTTGGACACTGGCTCTGGTTCTGCTTCTGTTTTGTTGATAGACTCTGATCTCAGTTTTGATCCTGGTGTGTCTAGCATCACTCTTAGCCAAGTGCCATCCATGTGCAAAAGGGGACCCATCACACCAGGTGTGAACCATGGCCTCACTACATGAGCCTGGCCCGGTGCTGCCCCTACTGGAGTTGTGCAATGGAAATGACTGAAAATGTAGGGGTTCCTTTAAACAACCTCCACCAGCATTCTTGACTTGGACACCTGGCCATAGTATAATTGCCCTACCATCAATCAAACCCTAACCCCTCCCTTGATTCCTTAAGCCCAACCCCTTGACCCCTTAGTCCCTCCCACCTGTCACCAGAAATCCCGCCCCACGGGGTATTACTTCCGGGGTCAAGGCGGCCGCATGACCAGATGCAAAGGGATGTCATGTGACACCTCTAAGAACTCCTCCCATCACCCTCTACCAATCAGAATGGGTTTCATCCCAAAAGGACCACCCCGAGAGGAGATTTGACCAATCAGGGTGCCTTCCAGGGTGGGGGTGACCTGTCCAGAAGTGGGCCGTGTGACCCCTCTAAGAACTCCTCCCACCACCCTCTACCAGTCAGGTTGGGTTTTGTCTTGAAAGGACCATCCCAAGAGGAGATTTGACTAATCAGGGTGAGGTCCGGGACAGGCTGACCTGTCCAGAAGTGGGCCGTATGACCGCACTAAGAACTCCTCCCAAGGCCCTCTGCCAATCAGAGTGCAGCACCATTACCCCATCAGTCCCAGCGCTGGACAGAAGAGGCCATCTCTTACCAACGACACATGTTTTAGAAATTGTGGAAAGGCTGTTGAGAGGAAAGATGAACTCCTTCACCAACCCCGTAAAAACTTCGGACTTTGTTTTAGCCCCGACTGTCTTTGACCATACGCAGAGAAAGTGCTACATCAGCAACAGTTTGAGGAGGAGGAGGAGGGAGCGACCGAGGGGAGCCCTTTGGCCCGGCTATTGATGGATATGCCGGAACCCGAACCAAACTGCTTGTGAGACACCCTGATGAGCATGGTGGCCTCTCTTTGTCCACCCCCTTAGAGGTGAAATGCGATCACGGCTTGCGGGAGTCACAGGCGGACAAGGTGAACGGAAAAGACAGCGCTCAGGTAAATGAACGATTAAGAAGAGACGGTCGAGGTCTTGCGGCCAACGTAGATCTTTTGGAACACCTAATTGCCCATGACGGAAGATAGTACGTTCAGTTCTGCCATGGCATTCAGAAACACACCCCATTGTTTAGGTACATGTCTGCTAGGAACAGAGCGCGTCTGGGTGATGGCCCTGCCTAAGTCGAGCATGTTAGAACCATTATCCACAGAACTTTTATACACAAAAGCCCCTTTATCGTTCCACGAAGAGATATTTTCGTCCTGGCCCAGTTTATTTAGCAATACTAACGCTTATTCACGTTATCCAACACCTCCTGAGCAACAGAGTCTGAGGTCTTTGGTGTTTCTGGAGGTTTGGCAGTTACACTCTGTTCCTGTTCTGGTAGAAACAGACTTATTTTCCCTTTATCCACATCGTTCTGCTTCACGTACATTAGGTACTTTTGAAGCCCGGCGCTGTAAAGTTTAGCCTTTTTGTATTCGGCTACATCAGTTCTTTGAAGTACAGACTTCATTTCAGCATCCAGTAAGCGAGTTGCGGTCGTTCTAATATTTTCCTCTGCCAGAGGGGGAGCCCTTAATTGCTCCAACGGGTGGCTGGGCACCAGGTACATTTTTTCTGCATACTCCATTATCGATTAGTTAAAAGCCCCGTTATCAGAGGGATAGCATTGCAGGAGTTTTCAGTCCTTCGTTTTTTATTCACACCCCCTAGAGCGCATGCTCTGGGTTTGTGAATGTGTGTGGTTCTGCGCACGTTCAGAGCCCCTAGAGCGCATGCTCTGGGTTTGTGAATGTGTGTGGTTCTGCGCACGTTCAGAGCCCCTAGAGGGCATGCTCTGGGTTTGTGAATGTGTGTGGTTCTGCGCACGTTCAGAGCCCCTAGAGCGCATGCTCTGGGTTTGTGAATGTGTGTGGTTCTGCGCACGTTCAGAGCCCCTAGAGCGCATGCTCTGGGTTTGTGAATGTGTGTGGTTCTGCGCACGTTCAGAGCCCCTAGAGCGCATGCTCTGGGTTTGTGAATGTGTGTGGTTCTGCGCACGTTCAGAGCCCCTAGAGCGCATGCTCTGGGTTTGTGAATGTGTGTGGTTCTGATCACGTTCAGAGCCCCTAGAGCGCATGCTCTGGGTTTGTGAATGTGTGTGGTTCTGCGCACGTTCAGAGCCCCTAGAGCGCATGCTCTGGGTTTGTGAATGTGTGTGGTTCTGCGCACGTTCAGAGCCCCTAGAACGCATGCTCTGGGTTTGTGAATGTGTGTGGTTCTGGTCACGTTCAGAGCCCCTAGAGCGCATGCTCTGGGTTTGTGAATGTGTGTGGTTCTGCGCACGTTCAGAGCCCCTAGAGCGCATGCTCTGGGTTTGTGAATGTGTGTGGTTCTGGTCACGTTCAGAGCCCCTAGAGCGCATGCTCTGGGTTTGTGAATGTGTGTGGTTCTGCGCACGTTCAGAGCCCCTAGAGCGCATGCTCTGGGTTTGTGAATGTGTGTGGTTCTGATCACGTTCAGAGCCCCTAGAGCGCATGCTCTGGGTTTGTGAAGGTGTGTGGTTCTGCGCACGTTCAGAGCCCCTAGAGCGCATGCTCTGGGTTTGTGAATGTGTGTGGTTCTGCGCACGTTCAGAGCCCCTAGAGCGCATGCTCTGGGTTTGTGAATGTGTGTGGTTCTGGTCACGTTCAGAGCCCCTAGAGCGCATGCTCTGGGTTTGTGAATGTGTGTGGTTCTGCGCACGTTCAGAGCCCCTAGAGCGCATGCTCTGGGTTTGTGAATGTGTGTGGTTCTGCGCACGTTCAGAGCCCCTAGAGCGCATGCTCTGGGTTTGTGAAGGTGTGTGGTTCTGCGCACGTTCAGAGCCCCTAGAGCGCATGCTCTGGGTTTGTGAATGTGTGTGGTTCTGCGCACGTTCAGAGCCCCTAGAGCGCATGCTCTGGGTTTGTGAATGTGTGTGGTTCTGGTCACGTTCAGAGCCCCTAGAGCGCATGCTCTGGGTTTGTGAATGTGTGTGGTTCTGCGCACGTTCAGAGCCCCTAGAGCGCATGCTCTGGGTTTGTGAATGTGTGTGGTTCTGCGCACGTTCAGAGCCCCTAGAGCGCATGCTCTGGGTTTGTGAATGTGTGTGGTTCTGCGCACGTTCAGACCCCCTAGAGCGCATGCTCTGGGTTTGTGAATGTGTGTGGTTCTGCGCACGTTCAGAGCCCCTAGAGCGCATGCTCTGGGTTTGTGAATGTGGGCGTTTTCACTCACAGTTTCCTCAGGGTTTGGTGTGGCGGCGGCCGCTAAGGAACTGGAGTTGTGGTTGTGTTGTTGCAATACCTCGGGGAGGATCAAAAAAAAAACATTTTACAAAACTGAACTTTACCATCCTTCTCACCCACACCTATGTATTTACTTAAAATACAAAACCTCATAGAACAACCAAACCAATAAGCAAAATATATTTACGGGGCTTCATCCATCCATCAATCACTGATGCTGGTGAATTTTCCTTTTCAGCTCTCTCTTTCCTTTTTCTTTTGAGCTTGTTTTCCCTCTGGTCTAAGGATCTCTCATGTTTTGACCGTACTGCGGAGCAAACAACATTATTATAAAACACATGAAACCGTCTTGTAAACTTAAAAAATAAAATATTCATTAAGGTGTTTTTCTATTTAAAAAGTCACAGCTTTAAAACAAATAATCCATTTCAGGCTGTACAACAAACACAGGTTTTGAGTTTATTTCTACCACTTAAAAAACAAAACAAAACAAAACAAAACAAACAACAAAAAACCCATTTTTTTTTTTAAAAATACATCTCATTTTGCAGAATAAAAAACCAAACTGCTTTTAAAATCCATTTTAAAACCTATTTTGCACAGTAAAAAACCTTGTTAGTTTGAAACAAACCAAGTACTTTTTAAAAACCTACACCTATGCCTTGCACAGACCCCTCTCTCACACAAAACAGCAGCTTTATAAAACACACCAAACCAAGTTTGCAGCCCTATACTTTTCAATACCCCCCCATGCATTTAAACGGCCCATGCTTGTTCTGTCCCTCAGCCACGTGTGCTTGGGCCTTTGGGTTAGTTACTATTATTCCCCCAATTGCCTCAAACCCATTAAAAACAACACATTATGCACAGTAAAAAAACCTGTTAGTTTGAAACAAACCAAGTAATTTTAAAAACCCCACACCTATGCCTTGCACAGACCCCTCTCTCACACAAAGCAGCACATTTTAAAAAAAATACTTTTCAATAACGCCCCCACGCATTTAAAAGCCAATTTCAAAAAAGTTCCCTTTCACTATGGGATAAAGTGTTGCAAGCACATGCTTGTTCTGTTCCCCCCCATTTGTGTTTGGGCCTTCAGGTTAAAGAACAAGAACAAATTGTAGTTAGTATTGCCACCAAATCCCTATACAACTTGCGTAATACCTAAAGTTTTAAAAAAAAGTATTAAGCACAACTATAGTTAAAATGGTTTTTACCTTGGCCTGTTGGTGAACTGCAGCTTAAAGTTACTGGTTCCATGCTAAGCAGATCACACTGCAAGGAAGATAGACACCATTAGGGTTACCATATCTCATAAATAAAAAAAGAGGACCCTCCACGGGCCCTGGCCCCGCCCATTTCCCCACCCCAGCCCCGCCCCAACTCCACCCCTTCCCCATCCTAACCCCGCCCCTTCCTCCCTCCCACTCCCAGCCAGGGGGAAAGGGCTGCCCCAGCGCTACTGGCTTCAGGGTTTGCCGGGCAGCCCCCAGACCCTGCGCCCCCAGCCGGCGCTTCCCCAGCGCAGCTGGAGCCCGGGAGGGGAAGCACCCAGCCGGGGGCGCAGGGTCTGGAGGCACGGGGGCTGCCCGAAGCCGGTAGCGCTCGGGCAGCCTGGCTCTTAAACAGAGCCGAAGAGTCGGGGAGGAGCAGAGCCGCCATTTTCCCGGACATGTTCGGCTTTTTGGCAATTCCCCCCGGACGGGGGTTTGACTGCCGAAAAGCCGGACATGTCCGGGAAAAAGAGGACGTATGGTAACCCTAGACACCATTATTTTCCAAAGACAGCATGGGCAAAGAGTGGCATTTCAGAGTTAAAGACAGCAAGCCTTACCTCTTTCTGCAGTCCAGCAGCCATTCAAGAACGTTTCTGTTGAAAAGGACAGTCTCCAACATACCTGAGCTTTTTATAGCATCTTAGCCCATTGTTTCAAACAGACTTCAACATAGTAGCTAGCATGTTAATTTAATCACCACAGCTCTGAAAGAATAGATCCTTAAGGACTTTAGGCACCTCTCCCATAGCACACCCTTTTGTGATCTGGGGTGGGGGAACCAAGTTGTCTGCACAACAGGGCTATTTTTTTAAGTAAGTTAAAATCAATTTTTCAGTAGGGCCATCTTACAGTATCGATCAGTACCCATTTCCAAGTGGGGGGCCCTTTGCAGATATTAATGAATGTCTTGGGGCTTTTTTATTAAACATGTCTTTCATGCTTAAAGTTTTTTTTTGGGGGGGGGGTTCCTAGAAAGAATGACCCATAGCAATCAACCAACTCCAGGGTCATATTTTAACCGTCCAATAGTGTCCCACCAACTCCTGGGGTCATATTTAAACTGTCCAATGGAGTTCTGCCAACTCCAGGGGTTATATTTAAACTTTCCAGTCGCATCTGCGAATTCCTGAGGTTTTATTTCATTTCATATTAATCAGAACTCATCATCCACACCCACCCACCCCCCTTACTATGGGTGCACCCCCATCAAATTTAACCCTATGGCAACAAGGGTAAGTAATCGCAGTCACCCTGGCTATTCAGTGAGGGGGGGAGGTGTAGTTAAACCCATTCAGTTCAACTCTACTGTACTCAAACACATGTCTGAACAAGCCCTGTTTGTTTTATTGTAAGCACATTTTTTTAGGATTTTTTCCCCCTCCCACAACATACATTTCAGCTTTTTGCTGTAAATGGGTCACTTTTACACAAAAAACCCCACAAGAGCTAGGTGCTCACAAACAATTGATTTGTTATTTAAAAGTCATACAGCTCCTTGAAAACAAACCAAGACGCTTCATGAAAACTTTCAGAAAAGAAATAGTGTAAGCACCCCACTGCTTGTTTTTCGATTTACACAACCCCCAGTTCCTAACCCATTACACCTCCTCCTCGACCGTCGCTTCTTAATCATTCATTTACCTGTGCGACGTCTTTTCCGTTCACTTCGTCCGCCGGTGACTCCCCCAAGCCGTGATCGCATTCCACCTGTAAGGGGGTGGACAAAGAGAGGCCTCGGGGCTAAAACAAAGTCCAAAGTTCTCACGGGGGTAGTGAAGGAGTCCATGTTTCCACTCAGCAGCCTTTCCACGATTTCTAAAACACATGTTCTTGGTAAGAGATGGCCTCCTCTGTCCGGCGCTGGGACTTATGGGGTAATGGTGCTGCACATTGATTGGCAGAGGGCTTTGGGAGGAGTTCTTAGTGGGGTCATACGGCTCACTTCCGGATGGGTCACCCCGCCCCGGATCTCGCTTTGATTGGTCAAATTCTCCTCTTGAGGCAGTCCTATCAGGGCAAAACACATCCT
>NW_027053560.1:0-27000 GCF_011386835.1 Chrysemys picta bellii
CTGTGACCTGCAATTATTTGCAGTTACACCTTAGCTCACGTGGGCACCTGAAATACCTGATTTCACACCTAAATCCAGTACTTTGGCATCGAAGTGATCAACTTGACGGGTGAAAAGACCAGTAGGAGCAAAGCTGCGCCTGCAAATTGTGGGTGTAAATATGGTGGCAAATCTTTAAACATCTGACCCGTACTCTCAGAGTTGCTAAGGCTTTCAGTGCCTGTGCTTTTTAATTCTGAAAAGCCATTTATGGCCCTAAAGTTGAGGGGAGAGAAATTACGGACACTGGACCAAATTCACTACCAAAGTCAATAGAATTTAGAACACTTAATTTGCCTCACATCCCGCATGCTCACATATGCTCTCTCTAACCAAATCATTGGAGTGAATAGTATCTAAGACCCAGAGAAGTAAAGGGCAAAGACACAGGGCCGGCGCAACCCATTAGACGGTCGCCTAAGGCGCTACAATTTGGGGGGTGGCGACCACAGCGGTATTTCGGCGGCGGGACCTTCCGCCGCCTCTGTGGGGGGCGGCATTTCGGGGCGGGACCTTCCGCCGCCTAGGGCAGCAGAAAAACTGGCGGCACTCCTGCAAAGACAAGGTGATATATTTATTAAAGTGATATTTATTTCTAATGTTAAAAAATCTCATTTCAATGTAGGACTTTCTTTTGCTATAACATTTTCCTTACTCTCTGATAAGAGCTTTGCTGCATGTTATCTTCCCAAGGGAGGCATTGATGAATTCATTACATCAGGTTTGGGAGATGATTTGGAAGATCAATTATAAGAAAAGGGTCATTTATACTGCAGATGACTTTCTGTTATCAGTTTCCTTTGGTTTATAATGGAAATGAGGCAGGGATATAACGATGCATCTGGCTTTCTGGGTGATTGTCAAGAGCACAGCTTTGAATCACGGCAGGCCAATATCAGTTGAAACGTGAGGCTAGTTTTCTTGAGATTCCTGAAGGATTCACTGCCCAGAACAAATCTAAATACGGTTTCTCTTGTGCTCAGGGCACCCACATTATTGAATAAGTGAAGTAGCTAATTATTTAGCAACTATTGTGTACAAGAAGTATGGGCCAGACCCTTCGCTGGTATGAATCCGTGTAGCTTCACGCCCGCTGATGGAGCTATGTCAATATGCACTCATTGAGGATCTGGCCTTATTTTTATAGACCTTGTCTTAGGACAAGGTCTGAACTATAAATTCTATTGGTTTATGAGTTGGAAGCCAGAAAGGACCATTAGATCATCTAACCCAGGGGTGGCCAACCTGAGCCTGAGAAGGAGCCAGAATTTACCAATGGACATTGCTGAAGATCCACAGTAATATGTCAGCAGCCCCCCATCAGCTCCCCCACCCCACTCCCAGCGCCTCCCGCCCTCTGGCAGCCCCGCTGATCAGCGCCTCCCCCTCCCTCTCCGCATGTTTGGTGCGGATCAGCGCCTCCCCCTCCCTCTCAGCTGTTTGGTGGCGTGCAGGAGGCTCTGGAGGGGAGGAGCGATGGCACGGCAGGCTCAGGGGATGATGCGGGAAGGGGTGGAGCGGGGGCAGAGCCTGTGGCAGAGCCAGGGGTTGAGCAGTAAGCACCAGTAGCGTAGCTAGGGTGGAAGCGGGGCAGCGGCCGCTCCCCCACCGAGCACAAGTGGCGCCTTTTTCATTTTACTCACCCGGGAGCAGGAAAAAACAGGCGCCACCTGCTGCGGCGCTTTTACTGACGGGGCGGCGCTCCGGGTCTTGGCGGTACTTCGGCGGCGGGACCTTCGCTAGCTCCAGGTGTCTTCGGCGGCACTGAAGCTTCATCGCCGAAATGACGCCGAAGACCCGGAGAGCGAGTGAAGGTCCCGCCGCCGAGGTGCCGCGGAAGACCCGGATAGTGAGTGAAGGTCCCGCCGCCGAGGTGCTGCCGAAGACCCGCAGAGTGAGTGAAGGTCCCACTGCCGAGGGTGGGTAAAAGCACCGCCGCGGGTGGCGCCTTTTTTTTTTCCACTGCTCCTGTTCCCTCCACCTGGCTACGCCCCTGATGAGCACCCCCAGGCACATTGGAACGCTGGCGCCTGTAGCTCCAGTCCCGGAGTCGGGGCCTATACAAGGAGCCGCATATTAACTTCTGAAGAGCCGCATATGGCTCCGGAGCCACAGGTTGGCCACCACTGATCTAGCCTGATTTCTTGTATAATACAGGCCAAAGAATTTCACCCTGTGATTCTTGCCTCAAGCCCATAAGATAAATTATTTGTATAATCCAGAGCTCTGTGGCGCTGAGCATAACGGTTCCCCCTCCTTTCAGGTTCTCTTCATTGAAACATTGCAGACCCTCAACGAGATGCTCCAGAGTCTGATTTTAGAAAATCCAGTTCCGGCTGAGCTAGAGAGGATCTTGCAGGTAAACAGGATCTGGAGATGCCGGTTGGAGGATGGTAAGGTAGGGAAGAGGAACAGGAAAATCTTGTTAAGAGCTTGTGAGGGAAAGGAGAGTTAAGGAAAGAACGGAGTGCCCCACCTCCACAGGGTTCTCCTATTAGGGCATATGTGACAAGGTTCATGTAGCACGGGGGAGTCTTCTATTTCCATCTGTGAGGTCTGACAATCTCCTCCATTGTTACCCTCAGTTTCTTTCCTGTCTCCAGGTGGCCCTTACATCACAGTGTCCTTTCCAAATGAGGACGTTATTCCCTTTACTGCCCATCATTGCCACTCCTGATGCAATTGGAGGGGTCGCTGCCAGGACTCTAGTCCCCCGTGAGGGCTGGCACCTGGCCTCCACAGAACTCCCAGCTCCAGCTGTCCCACAGTGAGAACCAATGGGTGCAATGGGAACCAAGACTGCCGCTAACTACAGAGCATGAGGGCTGGCCCAAAGTCTGCAATCATGAAAGAATAGAAGTTTTCCTCCAGCTGCTCTTATTTTGCTGAATGAAATGCTGGATTGTGTGGCTTGTCCAGAGAAGACTTGACCCTTCCCTTCCTTACATAGGACCCAATCCTGCATCCATTAAAGGCTCGATCCAATGCTCATTGAAATCAAATGGGGACCTTTCCGTTGACTTCAATGGGCATTGGATCGGTCCTGAGATCAATGTCAAAACTTTCATTGACTTCAGCGGGTGTGTGACTGGGCCCTCAGAGAGAAATGCACTTTGCTTTCGTTCGAAGAGAAGAATTCCATGTGAATTTTGAGTCTGCACAAAGCAGACGCAGCCTGTATCTGTAAGAGTGAGATGATTCAGCCAGAATAAAGATTATCCTTTGGGGATCACTTGTATACACCCTTTCCCCCTGTTATTTTTAACCTGTCTTGTTTTTCCTGCAGCTCATGGACTCCTGGATGCAGTCCAGGGAAGCTTGCCGGCGGGAGAGGGCTGTATGGAGCAGCATACTGCTCCTAAACTTCGTGGCCACAGAAGTCAAACTGGATGTGAGTAACTCTTGACTTCTAGTGACCTGATTGCAAACTAGACCTACAGGGCACTCTCCCACGCCAGAGAAACTTCCTGCTTAGAAGTATGTTGATGGGCCCCACAGTGCAATGCTCCCTAATAGGCGGAGGAAAAACCGATCTCGTTGCTCGTCCATCATCCTGACTGAGATGGGTTGGCGTCTGATACACTTGGAAAATAAATCCAGTGCCCTGGAGGAATAGGCCACCTCTTTCCAATGCAGGAAAGGCAGCTAACAAGGGGCACAGGAAGAACGGGTTTTTCTATGGTTGGATCTAATGAATTTCAGAGAAAAGAGATTTCAAAATCCTAGAGACTGAAGACATTTCATCCCCAGCTGGTTCCCTGTTTGCCTCCATTCCTCATCCTAGTACCATGGGATACTTTCCTCTCGTGGAGCTGCAGGAAGAGGCCTCTCCATTCCAGCCCACCTCAGCCGTTACAGATCATTATGATCCTGATCTTGCTCCCACTGACGTCTGTGGCAAAACTCCAGTGGACGTCTGTGGTGCGGGATCGAGCCCTATATTCTTCTTCTGGCTCCCAAGCCTCTTCTGAAGAGGGAGAGCTGAGGATCACGCCCCATTATAGAAAGGGACTGTGTGGATATAGACTCCTTGCCTAGGAGACACAGCCCGCTTTACCTGCAGTGGTAATGGATTCCTCCTCTCCTCTTTTGTACAATTAGGAAGCGTCTCCATTCACCAGGCTCGGACACCTGGTTGCAGTGCTGGGGATCCGCTGTGGGGATCCCGTCAAGGCGATCAGCTCAAAGGCAGCAGGGGCTGTTCATTACCTCATCTCTATTGCGTGGCACCAAAAGAGTAAGAGAAGCACTGATGAGCATCTGAATCCCCCTCCTGGGAGCTAAATGCTAGAGACTTTCCTCAGGCAAAGCTCCCGTTCAGGATAGTGCCTGAGGAAGAAGTAGAGCATCTGGCTCGGTATTTGTTCCTTTGAACAGAGTGCTGGTTTTTTTGTGGATCTAGAAACAAGCGTCTGATAGTCATCCCGTAATTCTAGCCCTGACTTTCAAAAAAAGGAAAGGGGAGGGGGGGAATACAGAGAAAGGCAACACACGTTACCGCAAACTGAGACTGGTAGAGCTCATTCCGTCAGTGGGAATGGGAAGGGTCAGTGGGACACGATGATAGGGGATTCAACGCCATCAGACCAATTAGTTCAGTTCGAGATGCCTGTACCCCAAACGCCCCAGAACTTTGATGGCTGTTGGAAATCTAGATCCAAATCTGGGGCTCGATTCATGACTGTGTTAATCCACTTCTATGCCACTGAAGTGTTTTGGCTAGATTCCAGTCACCACTTGATAGAGCCATTTTACTCTGGGGGTCAAGGCCCTGATCCAGCACAACATTTACGCACATCTGTAACTTTCATCAGGCGAGTAGTCCCACGGAAGCCCCTGGGATTATTCATCTGCTTAGAATAATGTACGTGCTTAAATGCTTTCCTGGATCAGGGCCAAACAAAGGGCTTTGTCCAGTAAAGAGGGATGAGAGCAGAAGCCAGGAAGCAGAATGGAAAGTTAAGAGTGTTATTAACATGTATTTCAGTTGCACAGTTGGACAGAAAGAATGTGGAATGGACTGAACAGAGGAACAAGGAATTTCTGGCTGCTTGGAGCCCCACTGTGGTTTGCAACAGCCCCTCCAGGATCGCAGAGGTAATCACATCCTGGCACTAATGACCATTCTACATTGGTGTCAGTACTATACGGTATCGCACAGCTCCAAACTACTTCCTGTCCCTGGATCGCCCATCTCTATTGTGTATGGCTTACCCAAGAATTACAGCTCCCGCCCTTACTCATGGCTAGAAATGACATGCTCAGAAAGAAACAAGATGGGTGAGGTCCAATTTTTTTATTGGATCAACTTCTGTGGGTGAAACAGACAAACTTTTGAGCCGTACAGAGCTCTTCTTCAGACAGAGACAGAAGAGCTCTGTGTAGCTCAAATGCTGGTCTCTCTCACTACCAGAAGTTGGTTCAATAAAAGATAGAACCTCACCCACCTTGTGTCTCTAATACCCTGGGACCGACACGGCTACAACAGTGAAGACAACAAGTGCTCATAAAGAGTGATCTACTCTGCAGCAAGTGGTTCTCAACCTTTCCAGACTATTGTACCTGATTTCAGTCCCAGGGGGCGGGGTTCGGGCTTCAGCTTGAGCCCCGGGCGGTGGTAAGGTGGCCGGGTGCCCGGTTTTCGACCAGAAAATCTGGTTGAAAAGGGGATCTGATAGTGTCCGGTCAGATCTACTGACTGGACACCCAAAGTCCAGTTACTGCGGGTGAGGGAGGTGGGGAGGTGCCAGGTCATCACCCGCACCAGCCCCTACTCAACCGGGGCCGCCACCTACCCACATCATGCGGCTGCAGCTCCCAGCAGGCAAATTGCTCCTGACCTGGGTGGGGAAGAGGGGAAGAGCAGTGAGCAACAGTGGAAGGGGAGAAGAGGCCCAAATGGGGGGCAGGGCCTCGGAGGGAAGAGGCAGGGCAGAAGAGGTCCAGCACTCCTGCATGAGTATCCGGTTTTTAAATATTACAAAGTTGACAAACCTAGGCAGTGGGCTTGGCTTGGGCTTCAGCTTCTGCATGTATCTTAGATTTGCGGGGGCCCTGCTTGCCACCCCCAATGGCGACCCTAAACTTGTGACCCCCCTAAACCCATCCCATGACCCCCCTGGGGGTTGCCACCCCCAGATTGAGAAACACTGATATAGTAGATAGTATAAACAAGTCATTGTCTGTATGAAATGTTAGTTTGGACTGACTTTGCTAGTGCTTTTTATGTAGCCTGTTGTAAAACTAAGCAAATATCTAGATGAGTTGATGTACCCCCTGTACCCCCAGGGACGGCAAGTTATGTGGGCCCATGGTGCCCGGGCTTGAGAAAATTCAGGGCCCAGGGGACCCAACTCCACCAATGTTCGGGGCCGGGTCTCTCTCCCAGCCCCGCCTGCCGCCCCCACGCACCTCTCCCGGCCCCGGCTGCCGCCCCCGCGTGCCTCCCCCAAGCGCCCCTGCCTTCCCTGGGCAGCGGGCGGCTGCCCCCTGCAGCTCCGCACTGTGCTCCCTCGCCAGCCGCTGCCGCAGCCGGCTACAAGGAAGCGGCGCCGGGGGCAGGCTGAGGCGGCTGCTGCGCCTGCGGAGGGAGGAGGGAGGAGCGCATGGCAGCCCTCCCCCCCGCCCCCCGGCAGGAGACTCCGAGTCGACTCGGGGGAGGGGAGGGGGAGGCTTATCCTGGCTGGACCTCCTGAGCAGCAGCCTGGGGGGGCTTGGATGAGTGTCGTGTTGGGGGTCGGTGAGGAGGCCCCCCCTTACTCTCCCCCAGAGTTCGCTGCCGCCAGCAGGGAGAGGGCTGGGGGGAGTCCTCCTCTCTGTCCCCCTGCCCCAGCCCAGGGTCAGCCTGCCTGCTGCACCCCAAACTCCTCATCCTTGGACCAGCCGCACGCCCCCTCCCACACCCAAACCCTCTATCCCAGCCCAGAGCCTGCACCCAGCACCCAAACTCATCTCAGAGCCCGCACTCAAACTTCCTCCCAGAGCCTGCACCCCAAACTCCCTCCCGCACCCAGACTCCCTCCCAGAGCCCGCACTCAAACTTCCTCCCAGAGCCTGCACCCCAAACCCCTCCCACACCCAGACTCCCTCCCAGAGCCCGCAGCCCCTGCTGCACCCCAGCCCCCTGCCTCAACCCAGAGCCTGCACCCAGCACCCAAACTCCATCTCAGAGCCTGCACCCCTCCCGCACTCAAACTTCCTCCCAGAGCCTGCACCCCAAACTCCCTCCCGCACCCAGACTCCCTCCCAGAGCCCGCACTCAAACTTCCTCCCAGAGCCTGCACCCCAAACCCCTCCCACACCCAGACTCCCTCCCAGAGCCTGCACTCAAACTTCCTCCCAGAGCCTGCACCCCAAACCCCCTCCCACACCCAGACTCCCTCCCAGAGCCTGTGCTCAAACTTCCTCCCAGAGCCTCTACCCCAAACCACCTCCCGCACCCAGACTCCCTCCCAGAGCCTGTGCTCAAACTTCCTCCCAGAGCCTCCACCCCAAACCACCTCCCGCCCCCAGACTCCCTCCCAGAGCCTTAGGCAGGTGTAGGGGGAGGCGGGACTTGGACCCATTCTGAGCAATGCCAAAAATTATACAAACCTGGCGCCCCTGTGTGTATCCCCAGGGGTATGCGTATCCCTGATTGAGAACCACTGCTCTAGCAGATGGGTTCCCAACCTGGGGGGCACAGCCACCCTGCCCTTTCCTTATTGCCAAATGGGACAGGGTCTTGGCTAGTTTGGAAGGGGACTCTGGGAGGGTCCTAGTATAGGAAAGGGAGTGTCCATATGGGGAAGGTTGAACGCCTACTGCTCTAGTACTTTGGGTTGTTAGAAGCTGTCACAACGAGGTCTATACTATATAGGCTTGATCCAAAACCTATTGAAGCCAATGGAAGTCTTTCCATTGATTTCAATGGTCTTTGGGTCAGGCTGCAAGCCAGGAAGTATGGTGATGGTGTCGTAATCAGGACTTGGGTGCTGTATTTATGCTGGGATGTGTTGTAGGAGGGTATCACATAGAGTCACAGTCAAAGACCGAGTACTGTAACAGTCATTACTAATATTACTACACTGGATCCCGCCACTGCTGATCTTTTAATGGTGACCCTTGCGCCTCGGATGCCTGAGAAGTAGGTGTCTGACACCACTAAATGCACATCCTGACGTGCACGGCAGCACTCCTAGGTTGGCCACTGTAATGGTTTAACTAGTCCTCTTGCCTCACTGTGAGTGATATGGTTTCGCAGCAGAAGCCTCATCAGCCACTGGGGCCCTGTAATAGAAAGGAGTAAAACAGAGCCCCTGAGAAGCCGGAGAGGACCTGCAACCCCCAGACAGGGCTTTCTCTGGGCTCCAGTAGTTATCAGCCCCCCGTGGAATCAGGACGAGGCCTTTTGTAAATTACACTTTTCCCTGTATGCTTCAGCTCTTTGGAGTCTATTTCAACCCAAGAGAGAGGACAGATTTCATTCTGACTGTTATGGATGGCCTGATGAATCACTGCAACAATAACTGCCAGCCAACTGCAGAGGGATTGCTGTCTGCCATGGTGAACAGCGGTGGGACTAAGGTGGAGAAGGTATGGGGCGCTGCTGCTGAGATGGACGGAAACTAGAATTCCCAGTGCTGGGAACAGTCATACGTTCAGAGAGTTTAAGGCCAGAAGGAACCATCAGATCTTCTAGTCTGATTCCTGTATCTTGGAAAACATAATCCCAACTATACATACAAACGGAGGGGGTCTAAATCAGCTGTTACCACTCAAGGGTGGAGTCATCATGGACAATTCTCTGAAAACATCCACTCAGTGTGCAATGGCAGTCAAAAAGGCTACCAGAATGTTAGGAAGCATTAGGAAAGGGATAGATAATAAGACAGAAAATATCATATTGCCTCTGTATAAATCCATGGGATGCCCACACCTATAAATTCATGAATGGTGTGGAGAAAGTAAATAGGGAAGTTTTATTTATCCTTTCACACACACACACAGACACAGACACACACACACACAAACCTGGGTTAATACAAACCTAAGGAAATATTTCTTCACACAACACAACTCGTAACTCATTGCCAGGGGATGTCGTGAAGGCCAAAAGTATAACCAGGTTCAAAAAAGAATTAGAGAAGTTCCTGGAGGACAGGTCCATCAATGGCTATTAGCCAAGGTGGTCAGGGGTGCAACACCGTGCACAGGGTGTCCCTACGCCTTCTGATTGAAACTGGGACTGGGTGACAGGGGATGGATCACTCGATAAATTGCCCTGTTCTGTTCATTTCTTCTGAAGCATCTGGCACCAGCAGAAGACAGGATACTGGGCTAGATGGACAATTGGTCTGACCCAGTATGGCCTTTCTTATGTTACCTCTGTATTGTGCCTAGATAGGACTCATCTCCTTTGAGCCATTGATATGTGGTCTTTGCGACAATGCACCTTGTAAGGCTCTGAAATGAGCCCTGCCAATAATATAGGAAATTGTGACTTTTAGGCAAAACCTAGAGGCTAACTCTGATTCTCCAGGGATGCTGAGGTTCCCTCTTGCCCCAGCTGCAGGATGGGATGAGAGTCTTGTCCCGTCTCATCTAGTTCCCTCTCTCTCAGGCAGCAGACCTTGTGGCTGGGGTTTGCAGCCGGTTGGATTCAGTCCAGCAGCCCAGCTCCAGGACCCTGATGAAGAAGTTAGTGGCCCTGCTGGCTGGCGAGGCGGAGCATCTGGACACAGTGATCTCATGCCTTCTGGACTACTCCTTCCCTACAGACAGGTACGAAATGCTTCCACTCTTCAGGCCTCACGTGATCCTTTGAGGCCCTATATGAGAACCTCACCAATGAGCACATTGTTTGGTCTTACTAAGGCAAAGTATAAAGCACTGACTGTTGAGGACTGAATCTCTCCCCTCTACATGGGACAAATTACCTGCCCTCTCCTCCTGATGGCTCTTCTCTTTTCAGCCACAAACCACAGCGAGCGAAATCCGCCTGTCAAAGATTCCTCTCCCGCATTCCCTGAATGTGTCTCCCCATGTGCAAGGCAGGAGCTCTCATTCCCAGTCCCCCTCTCCCGGCCCCTGGGACTTGTTAGAGATCTGCCTGTGGGAGAGGTTCTCAAAAGCACAGTCCCCCACACCTACGGTCAGTGCTCATGGGTCCTGGAGCAGGGGGTGGATTTAAGTCTGTGTTCTTGAGTTCACTATCCCTTTGCTACTCCGGCTGGCAAGCGCAGAGCTCATTCCGCCGTTCTCCTTCATCTGAACGTACAGATAGTGAGCCTAGGTGGAACGTTTGCTGTCTGAAGCACATTTGTGTTTGGGCAGGAAAAGTTGAGCAACAGTGATTACGCAAAGCGTGGTTTTATGATGGATGATCCCAAGCGGTGAGTTCCAAAAACAATCCATATCAGCAGGGCCGGCTCCAGGCACCAGCAAAACAAGCAGGTGCTTGGGGCGGCACATTTCTAGGGGCGGCATTCTGGAACCGGCCATTATAGGTGCTGACTCCGGGGCATGGGGAAAAAGTGCCCCCGCCACCCCAGCTCGCCGCCCCAGCTCGCCTCCACCTGCTTCCCTGAGCGCACCGCCGCCGCTCCGCTTCTCCCCCCTCCCTCCCAGGCTTGCTGCGCGCGAAACAGCTGTTTCACGCAGCAAGTCTGGGAGGGAGGAGAAGCCGAGCAGCAGGGCGTTTGGGGGAGGCGGCGGTGGTGGAGCGGAGGTGAGCTGGAGTGGGGAGCGGTTCCTCTACCCCCCGTTACTTCCTGCGCCCCCCCCCGCCCTAGCTCACCTCCACTCCGCCTGCTCCCCTGAATGCGCCGCCGCTCCGCTTCTCCCCCCTCCCTCCCAGGCTTGCCACGCGTGAAACAGCTGTTTTGCGCAGCAAGGCTGGGAGGGAGGGAGGAGAAGCTGAGCGGGGGGCGCTCAGGGGAGGCGGAGGTGAGCTGGAGCGGGGAGTGGTTCCTCTACCCCCCGTTACTTCCTGCGCCCCCCGACCCTAGCTCACCTCCGCTCTGCCTGCTCCCCTGAACACGCCGCTGCTCCGCTTCTCCCCCCCTCCTTCGCCTGAGAGGGAGGGGGGAGAAGCAGAGCGGCAGCGCACCCAGGGGAGCAGGCGGAGCGGAGGTGAGCTAGGGTGGGAGGTCGCGGGGGCCCCCAGGAAGCAATGGGGGGGGGGAAATGTGGCACGCCCGGGGGAGGAGGCGGGGCTGGGGATTTGGGGAAGGGGTTTGGAAGGGGTGGAGTTGGGGCGGGGCTGGGGGAGGGGGGTACGAAAAAAAAAGTGGGGGCAGCCAAATTTTTTTTGCTCGAGGTGGCAAAAATCCTAGAGCCAGCCCTGCATATCAGAGGACTCCACTGAAACCCTCCCTCACACCGTTGTTGGCTGAGCGCTGCGGAGATCTGAGCCACGCTGCTGCATGCCCGCTCCCTTTTTTTTTAAAAGGGAATTCAATGCTGGTGAAAGGTGCCCCATTGACACCCTTGGACAATGAAGACCTCAGTTGCAGCCCAGGAAGTGACGATGAAGCTTCCTCCACACTGCCCCTAACAACACTCTGACCTCATAGCTGGAGGGGCTGCCGACTAGGCAAGAAAGGCTCATTCAGCCTCCATGTCCCGTTCAATCCCTGAACCTACCAACAAGGGCCAAGTGTGGTGGTTGACTCTGTAATGTGGACAGCGTGCACTGGGCACTGGTCCGAGACCCTTAGTTCATTTCATATAGGACATCTGCTGCCAGAGAAGCTGTATTAGCCATTAGCCATCAGCCTCTCGGTATTAGCCATCAGCCAGTAACAGGTCGTGACCAATTGAGGCCAGATTCACACTGGCAGCCTTGAGCTGAAATGCTCCATATCCTGTGCCAGTGATTCTCAATCTGAGGTCCATGGAGTCCTTGTTCATGCTCCACATTGAATTGCACAAGCTCTGGGGACTGGATTGCTGGGCAGGGTGTTGGCTCCACAGGAATATTTCTCTTACAAAGAGATTACATTGGTGAAGAGGTTTAATAGCTTTTCTCCTAAGCCATCCAGTCCCTCATGTTGCCGTATTTCTGAATTTCTAGCAATGTGGCCGAGCTATGGCAGTTCCTATCTGCTGACCCGGCCCTCGGAGGACAGGTGATGGAGAACCTGGTTGTGAAGCTGCAGAGTCACCACAGCTCTGAGCACCAAGCCTCTCACACGTCTGCTGCCGTAAGTCACTGTTCGAACATCCATAGCCCCATACAGTAAAATCTATCCTATGTCTCTGTCACACGGCACACTCACCGCCAACGCGCCTCCTCATGCCAGGACATGATGTTGCAGGACTTATTCCACACTGGTGTCCCCTTGTCCAGCCTCCTGGTTCTGCAACACTCCGCAGGTTCCATGGTCTGGCCCTCTGGCCACGTCACCTCTTCCAGGGTTAACAGAAAAGTCCAATATGGGAAAACCCAACATGTAGTGGCCTCTGTGACAGGCCCTCAGCCCCAATCTGAGCCTCATCATTCTTGGTCTCTTAGTCCTGAGGTCGGTACTTTGCCTCTTGCTGGGGAACCCAGACCTGACCTCTGCTCTGGGTTCCAGCCCACGGACCCCATGATAGGCTGCTAAGGACTGTTCCTTCAATCCCTCACCACTTCCCTGAGCTGCTCCTCCCTTTTTCCTGCTTGTTAGCAACTCCCAGGGGTCTGCAGCTTCTGCTTTTCCCGCCCTGGATTTGTGGCTCCTTGTGACTTCTTCCCACCCAACTTCTGAGGAGCTTCCTCAAAGCTGTTCCCAGCCTCCCTGGCAGCAGCTGGGCTGTGTTTCAAACAGTCCTTCTGGTTTCCCTCCATAAGATAGGAGTCCCTGCCCCCTAGCCTTCCTCCTGGAGGTGGCATTTACTTCAGGCAGTCCCTCCACCTCTCCTGCAGGCAGGACTCCCCCAGTCTCCTCCTTTATGCTGGGTTGTAAGTTAGCCAACTGTGGGGCCTTAGCCAGATTCTCCTGGTGGCCCTTTTTCCCCAGTCAGTCCTCAGGCTCAGAGGGTTCAGGCATAGGTGCTGGAACTGGGGGGAACGGGGGTGCTGTAGCACCCCCTGGCTTGAAGCAGTTTCCATCATATACAGGGTTTACAGTTTGGTTCAATGGCTCTCGGCACCCCCACTACACAACGTGTTCCAGCACCCCTGGGTTCAGCCTTCTCCTGCTGGTGTTTTCTCTGCTAGGAGGGAGGAGGCAGCATGTATGCTGATCTCCTTCCTAAAGCTCATCCCGATTCACTGGGAGAGAGGGGAGTCCTGGCCCTCCCATTTTGCAAGGCTCCTGGTCCCAGGTCCTTACAGAAACATAACAGGAGTTCCTCCTGAGCACGACTTATTCCTTGGACCACTTCTTCCCTACCAGTATTTCTCAGCTCCTTACGTATATCAGACATCTCAAAATCTGACAGGGCCACGCCACGTGACAAGGGTGGGCTGACCCCTAGCACCGCTACCTTTACAGGGACAGACTATCCCCTCCATTTTGGGGCTACTCCATAATGTCCCGACAAACCCTTGGGGGAGGGTTCCATTCATCGCATCCATGTTGGAGCTCTGAGAAACCCCTGTGACGCTGTCTGCCCTGGTGCCAGCTCAGGATAGGGTTGCAGGCTAATTCACTCAGATGCTAACAGAAATCAAAGACGTCAAAAGCTATTGTAGTGTAATCAGGCAGTTCACCTGTGTGTTTGTTTAGTTCAAAGGAAAAGTTAAAGGAAACACTTATCTTTATAACCTGTTGATTGCTATTGTATTGTGTATATCCCTGTAATTAGTTAACCCTAGATCAAAAGTGTGCGTTGCTGTTAAAAGATGAGAATGAACTTGATGTGTAAAGTTTATGAAAACTAATGAAGGATTCTTGTTTGCTCTTACATTACATTGGCATCGTGTATATCCCTGTAATTAAATTACCCATCAAACACAATTGGAGCCTTGGAAATGTAAATGAAGAAGACTGCTAACTTCAAAGCAAGGGCTACTGTGTTTGACAACGGGAATTCACAGACTAAGTCTGAATTTCCTACTCATCCAAACCCACTTGGGTAAAGACACTGTTCAGATTGGTTTCTGGAAAAGCTATAAAATAGATGTCAAGGAATGATCCTGTATCTCTGACTGTTTGGACTCTTACAGGGAAGATGCCAAATGCAAAATGGAGATCCCCAGAAACATCTGGGTTCCTGAAAAGACTTTTAGGAAACCAAGAGATTACTACATCTCCGCTATCATTTGGGATTTACAAATTTTGACTCACCTGTTAATGTATTTTACCTGCTTTAACCTCTCAATAACTCTCATTTATTTTTCCTAGCTAATAAATCTTTAGTTAGTTTACTAGAGAATTGGCTGCCAGTGTTGTTTTTGGTGTGAGATCCAGAGTACCAATTGACCTAGGGTAAGTGACTGACCCTTTGGGGTTGGGAGTAACCTGATGTGGTGTGATTTTTGGTTTTAATAACCTTTAATCACAAAGTTCAGTTTGTCTGGGTGGCAAGATAGGCTGGAATGTCTAAGGGGACTGTCTGTGGTAAGACTGTCCTTGGTAAAACTGGTACTGTAATCCAGGAATGCACAATTCTTACTGGCTTTGTGAAATCCAATTATAGAATATACTACTAGTTTGGGGTGCCTGCCCTGTTTTATGGCAGTCTGATCTAAGATTGGCGCTCACAGTTGTGAACCACTCCAGAGAGCGTGACAATTGGCGTAGTCAGCACAGGAGTCACATGCCACAGGTCAATTGGGCTTAAAGATCATAACCCAACACTATTTAAAGTTTAAATTTGATATGGAGAGTTTTAAGAGTTAAAGATGAGTTACAATGGGTGAATCACAATCCTATGAGAGTCTTGACTCAAAAGAACCTGGAAAAGTATGTAAAGAAAGGGGGCTATCTGTTAAGAAGAAAGCCGCAGAACACGAACTGAGAGATTTGCTCATGGACTTTGACCAAAAAGCAGGGTCTCAGCCCCCCTAGACCCCAGATGCAGAAGAAAAGGCCCCTCTGAGGCACTTGGAAGCCAAGGAACAATGCAAGCATGAAAGAATGACGGTGGAAGTCCAAATGAGGGAGAAGAAAGATGCCGAGGAAGCTGATGAAAAAGCCACTCTTCTCTTCATTAATTTATTCTCTCCCATTCTTAGTCCCATGAGGCATTACCCCCATCCCAAGCATGCTGTCTCTGCAGCCCCTGCAGGTCAGGAAGCTCTGCGAGATCCGAAATCAAAGCTAGGTCCCCTGTGTGGCAATGCAGCCTAGTGTCACCAGACTCCACAAGGCAAAGCCTTCAACCTGCCAGTGCCTGGCTTCCCCCGCCCTGCTGCTCGGGGCAGTTTAACTCGGTTTGTTTCTCCATGAATCAGGGGAGTTTCATAGCACATAAGCAGGAAGTCCTGAGAACTGACGCAGGAGGGAGTAGGATTTCCAAGTAAGCTTGTATCTGTCTTGTTCCCTCTTCAGGCCACATGCGCTCTCTATGAGATGATCTCGGTGAGCAAGTCCAGAGATGCCACAACCCGCCTCTATCCTCAGCTGCTAATGGCTCTTCTTGTCGAAATCCATTTCAGCCTGGGACAGAGCATACCAGGGGATAAAGTCTCTGGAAGGGAAAGCAGCCGGCAGAGCCTCCACACCAGGTACTGCGCCTACTGGAAAGTCAACGGTCTAATTACATGGACAGTCATAGAGAAGTCATAGTTATCTTCTCCAGCTCTCATGTGGCCCCTGCAGGTTTTCCATAACTCTCTAATTCTGAGGGAGTTAGCAGGCAGGGCTTAGGTTGCAAGGGTGTCTCTCAGTGGTAAATGACATACCGACCAATGCACTGCAGAGGAAGTAGAAAGACTATCCCAGCAGCTATGGGGAGAAATTAGTGGGAGCCAATTTGCCAGTGTGTCAAAGGAATGTGGGTCCAACACTAAAGGGCTGAAGTTCTCCTGTTCTGTGACATTGACATGCCCTAGTGCTGATGTGCAATTGTCTGTAGGATTTGCTCAGAACTCTTTCTCTTTCTTCATATTACTAAATTGTATTACTATAGTGCCTAGGAACCCCAGTCACAAACCTGTGCCTTCCTAAGCTCTATTTAAACCATTGGTGTGTCTTTCCACACACAAGTAAATCCGTCACTCTCTGACAGACCTACCATGAGGGGGCTCCTGGCACTCAGTCACGCTGGTGTGTTGTTTGAATCTAGCTCTGCAGTGGAGGCTATAAAGATGCTGCTTCTCTGTGTTGGCTGCCGTTCCGAGCTGACTGTTATGGAGAAGGAGCAAGGCTGGATCCTCCTACAAAGCCCCCAAGATCACCTCCGTGGGGTGAGCCTCCTGGCCAGGTAATACACAAGCGTTTTCCATGCAGTCAGTCCTGCTAGTGGGGGCAATTCCAGAATGAAACATTCCTCACTTCTGGGCTGCCATGTGGCCCCAAGCTGACCCCTCACCCCCTTGTTGCAGAACGTGCTTCTTCCCTTACTAACAAAGGTATTTCTGCTTTGTGTCACAGAGCCATGGTGCACTATGCTTACCCTGAGACCACAAGGATGCTGCTGGACCTAGTGATCCCGCTCCTCGACAGAGGTGATAAGAAACGCAGGCTGACCATGATGGCCTTCTTTGTAGAAGTAAGTTTCATTAGCTGATGAGAGCAATTGGGTCTTGTGTCCTAGATTAGTGAGCAACTCCTCAAATCAAGCCTTTGAGACTCATTATTGCGCTACATAAACGATGAGCTTTATTGGTCATGTCCACATTGCCAGGTGTCCATGCAGCACTGACTAGGCTCCCCCAGTCCTGTCCCAGCACGCTCAGTGTAAAATCTGAGATGGATCCTTTAGGGGATCATTGGTTGCTCCAAAGTTGTAATCAGGAGCCTGATGGGAATATCCAAGAAACTAAGGTTCTGTAGAACAGCATCAGCCTGGACTCTCCCGAAGGGCAGCTGGGTCTCCTGTCGGCATCAGCCTTTCTGCAGGTCCATGAAAGGTTCCTCCCTGCGAAGTCACTAAGGAAAAGCAAAGAGGGGCATTGAGAGTGGGTATGGAGGAGAGAGGATCATGGTAAAAGCTCCCCCAGATGCAGGATCATTAGCTCTGAATGTGGTGAGCAATCTTTAACCTTCTCTATTGGATGGGTTAGTTAGAGGCACATCACCAGGAATGAGGTGGCTCTATAGTCCATCGCTAGGTTGTCCTCCCCATTTCCACGGGTTCTGTCTGGCTAGTTCCTATTTTCAGTTTTCAGGGATTGTCTCCTCATCTAACTCATTAAGGGATGGGGTTTAATTCTCTCCTCACCAGGAGTCCAATCCTGGGCCCATTGAGATCAATGGCAAAACTTCCACTGACTTCAGTGGGGTCAGGATTTCAACTCAGGGGTTTGATTTCTCAGTCCCAGCTTTCGCGTTATCTCAGAGCGGCTTGTTCTGCTTCACAGGGTCACCACGAGGGGTTCGGCTGCTCTTGGCAAACCCCCAGATGCACAAGAGTCCGCCATACAAATGGTCACTGAACATTTTGTTGCCCTACATGTTCTCCTGGAGGGTAGAGCAGCTCTGCTAACGCCTCTGGCTGAGTCTAGTGCTAACGGCCAGGAAGTCAGTGGGAGGACTGGATGTCACACACAAAGTGGGGCTGATGTATAGCAATGGACGGTACAACATGGAGGTTATGATGCCTCTCCACAGAACCGACACACAAAGTTTTCCGGTAAGCACCTGCTGCTGATTCGCTCTGTGTTGTTTTCAGCTTCTGCGTTACGAAGAGGCCAAGAAGCTCCCACATCCAGACACTTTGGACCGTCTCGAGGAGTGGACAAAACACCCCAGCCCAGTTTTCCGTTCACTTGGTCTAAGAGGACTCAGCATCCTGGCAACCCAACCAGGGAAGGTGAGAGCCCAGGCTTGGTTAACTGGAAAACAACGAGGTGGCTGTGACCCAGTGGACTGAGTTCTGGACAGGCAGTGAGGCACAGTGTTCTGAGCCCACCTCTGCTGCTGGCTTGCTGACCCTTTCGGTGCCTCCATTTCCCCAGCAGGAACGGGGATCACAACGGCCCCTCAATGCAGATCTTTCCTCGGAGAGTATTTTAGATGGGATTTTACTGCTTGGATTTCAGGTGGACGTTATCATTCTCCTAGGGCTACCACACGTCCGGGTTTCCCCGGACATGTCCGGCTTTTCGCTCTTTAAATAGCCGTCCGGGGGGGGGATTTCTAAAAATCTAAAAATGTCCGGGATTTCCCCCCAGTCGGCTATTTATCGACCAAAAAGCGGCTGACAGGGCGGCCGAGCGCCGCTCGCATTGGGGCCTCGGCAGCCAAAGCCCCTTCCCAGCTCCCCCCATCCCCTGCAGCCGTAGCACGCCACCTGGCAGCGCTGGGGGGCGGGGCTGTGCACCTATGAGGGAACGCGGCGGCTGGGCTGGCAGCGGCGGCCAGAGCCCCTCCCCCGCTTCCCCCCCTCCTCCACAGCCACAGCACGCCGCTCGGCAGCGCTCGGGCGGGGCGCTCCTTGGGGTGTGGAGCCAGACACCTGCTCTAAGCCGAGTGGCACGGTAAGGGGGCCGGGGAGTTGGAGAAGGGGGGCAGTCAGGGGACAGGGAGCGGGGGGGGGTTGGATGGGTCGGGAGTTCGGGGGGGGCTGTCAGGGGGGCAGGGGTGTGGAGAGGGGTTGGGACAGTCAGGGACAGGGAGCACGGGGGGTTAGATGGGTCGGGGGTTCTGGGGGGGCTGTCAGGGGGCGGGAAGTGGGAGGGAGTGGCTAGGGGGCAGGGCTACCCCCCGCCAATGGAGTGTCCTCTCTTTGAAAGTTCAGATATGGTAACCCTAATTCTCCCCCATGCAAATTACCCCAGCAGCATTCCTGTTCCTTCTTGGAGAGACCATTCCTGGTGCTGTCACAAAGGAAGACCTTGATTGGTCTAAAGACCTTAGCGAGCACACAGGGCCCTGTCTCATCGCCTCCTCCAGTGGCAAGACCCAACATTGCAGCACTGCCTCAGTTTTCCCCTCCTCGGCTTGACTTCACAAATACCTCGTTCAATAACACCCTTATTCAGGCTCATTTATTAAGACAAACAAGCCTTTGAAGGCCAAAGATAAAACCCTCAGAATCAAACCTGACAGTGTCCAACAGACTAAAAATTAGAAACTGGATCTTCTGCCATTACCACATCTCCTCTTCTGAGCTCACTCAACAAAGGTTCCACCCTGTCCTTAGTAAACATAAGAAAACTTAACTTTGGCCCCCTTCCTGGGCACCCCTTCTGCAAGCTTTTTGCCCCCAGGCTCTGCGGAGTACTTTGTTCTCTTGGGGGAGGACTGCTTCCCATGGCTTCCTCCCTGGAGGCCCTTTTCCCCCATCAGATTCCCCCTGCCTTCCCTCCCAGGGTACTCTAGGAGCCACTCCCCCCTGCTCCTGCTTCCCCTTCCTTCCTGACAGCCCAAAATAGTTCTCTCCTCCTCCGCTGCATCTGATTAATGCATGGAGCTGGCTGGCCCCAAAGTCTCTGGCCCTGAGAGAGGCAGAGCACTCTCTTAAAGAGTGTTTGTGGCTCTGCCCCCAAATGATATTTCAATGCCTTGCCTATCAGGTCCAAGTTTCTCAAACTTTGCAGAGGGTTCAGCTCTCACCTAGGACTCCCCATGGGCCAGGTTTGATTTTTTCCCCAAGTTTCACCCTTTGGGGGATTGTCTGCATGGGAAAAGAAGGTGGCTAGAAGTTTTCGTTTGTTTGTTTGTAAGTGGAAAAACTGCCCTACAGCTCAGAGACGAAAAAATCACAATTGACTGGGGAGACAGCATGGAACATTTCCATCCAAAAAGGGAATGTTTTTAGGAGCATATCAAAAGGAGCAACTAGAATGGAAACTGTGTACCAGCCTTAACTATGGAGATTGCTGCCAGCATCTGCTATAATAATAATTAATAGCACGTAGAAAAGAGAGAAAAGCCCCGAAGCAAACCACAGCTTTGCCCACTCTACACCAGAACGACCCGGGACAGGGTTAGGATTCACTGATTGCCTCGTCAGGCATCCCCATCGATTCTAAAGCACCACGCCTCCGACTGTGGAGACGGAGCTTCTCTCTGACTTGGTGCCACGGGGTAGAATAAACACAGCCCTGGCACTGTGGCGTGTACTCACTGGAGGGCTGGGAGATCTGATGAGCCCCCCCATGTGTGTGTGTGTGTAGGTGGAACAAGTCAAGGCCCTGCTGCCTGCCATCCTTTGGGGTTCGGATGAGATGGATGATGGGAGTATTCTGGAGGCCATCTCAGCTGTTCAGAACCTTCTGCAGAGCCTGGATGGGAGTGAGCTCACCAGCGTGGCCAGGAAGCTAATCCCCTTATTCGATGCTGTAAGTCAGGGTCTCTTGACCTGCCCATCCCCAGCCAGACAGTGTTGTGACTCTGGAGTCGTAGTGGTGGCATATCTGACCTGATCAGTTCCGAGCCATTGCCTGGGCCTCAGGCATTGGTGACACCTTGGTCTCTCGTGTTCTCTGTGTGTGGCATGCAACCGTTTGGTCTCCTGAGGACTGATCTGCTTTAATCTAACTCAAGTTAACATGCTCAATGTAGTGGTCATGGGGTGAAATGTAATGCCCTGTGCTTTGGAGTCTAGATGAATGAATGGCCCTTAAATGCTATGAAATGATGAAAGTGTTGAACCCATTAAAGAAACCCTCCAAAGAGCCCTTCACTGTGGATGGAGTCACCACTTACAGGAGGCCTCCAGGGAAATTTAGGAACCACTGTCCTAACCTGTGTTGTCTGCCCCTCCACCCAAACCTTTCTGCAAATGGGTGCCCTCTTGGTGGGCAGACCATGGAGTTATTAGTCAGACTGGCCCCTATCTGTGGTTTGCATTGTGCCGAGCTCACCCTGTAAGGAGAGTGTGAAGCTCCCTCAGTGAGATCCCCTCATGGTTGTGTGTCCATCACAGGTGAGACCCCAGGTGCGCTCTGCTGCCATCATGCTCTTTACAGAGTTGCTTAGCATGGTGAAGAGGAGGCAGAAGCCCCTGCTGCAGGAGGAAGTGACCCGCAGCCTGGTCCCACTGCTCCTTCACTTACAGGACGAGGACCCTGACGTGGGCAAGGTAAGTCCCGCTGCCATGTGCTCCCTGGTGCAGCAGGCCCTGACTGCTCCAGCTCTCCTGCTAGATCTGTCTCCAGAGCCGCCTCCCAAAAGTGAAAAATCTCAGCCCTACCCGCTTACCTAAGCAAGTTCCCTGGCCTTCAATGGACACACAAGTGGAGATGTTTTATGGCTCCCAGCAGCCACTTCCTAAGTCACTGAACTGCAGCCACCATGAAGATCAAACTCCAGGAGCCTCCACTAATAGGAACAAAGAGACACCAAGGGTCAGCAGGATACCATGTGACCCCCACATTCCTTTCCCTCATTGATCATTTCAGCTGGCTTTTCACTGCAGAGTGACCACAGATTCCAGCTCTTCTCATGATGCAAACTTTCCTTGTCCCATCTTGTGTTACAGAGGTGTCAGAAAGCCTTGGCTGGGTGTTTTCAGCTCCTGGGATGGTCTTGTCCTAAGCAGATTAACAGCAAGAAGGCTTGGCACACCCATCCCCGGGTGGTGGACAAGATCTGCCAGCACTCTGTAAGTGAACAATCGGCTTCTCGTGAGTGCTGCTTCTAGATGTGGGACCGGAAACGTGTTCCCTCACTCACTGCTCTGATTGCATGTCTAGTACTAGCATACTGCACTCTGGCTTCCTCTTAGAAGCACCCAGCTCCCCCACTCCTCCCAGTGCCTGTCAGATCTGAACAGCCAGACCTGGCCAGGACTTCAGTACGGAGGTGAAAGCTCAGAACATAAAGAATCAGTTGATGGCAAAAATGCCTTCCGAATCCTGCAGGAAACTGGATGTCCCCATTTTTCACCTTACCCCAGCCCATTGGCCACTTCTGCACCGTATTTCCTATGCTCTGCACCCTCTCTAATGTCCTCCCCAGATGAAGCCCATACAACCAGGCTTCAGTGTTCTCTAGTGCCAGGCTCCAGCCCTGCAGTGCCAGCAGCTCAGACACCAGCAATGTGTCTGGTGACACTTTGAAATGGTCATTTAATGACTCCCTGGCATGTAGATGGTCGCCCCCAGGATACATGGAGATGGGAGCTGCATTCTTCCCACCCCTCCAAGCCAAGCAGCTACCTGGAGATGAAATCTCTCTTCTCCTCACCCTGCGGCCCCAGCAACAAGAAGCTTCTTTGGTTTCTATTCCTAGGTGCTGAAGCTCAAGAGCGTATTTGACATCTTGCTCCAATGTCTGGATCACCTCCAGAGCCCCCAGGCTCCAATACGACGGGCAGCAGCCATCTTTATCGGTAACCACGACTTTTCTTAAGCAACTTCTATCTGAGAGGTTGTCCCGTGTTCTGCTTGGAGGGCACTAGCAGCAAGAATTAACCTCCTGGGATCCTAATGTCTAGGTTTCCTGCCCTTGAGGCAGTTGGGCTGGAGATTATATCAAAAGGCCTGGAGCAAATTACAACCCTACCCTCCAGCTCCACCGACTGGAATCCCTGTGGGACTGCAGCAATACCATAGCCATTGGCAATCAGGCTCTCTGTATCTTCCAAGACATGAGCCTCTTTGTCTTGGAGCTTGTGGACTTGTCTGATTATCCCAGGGACCACTTGAAAGCTGTTTTGCTTGTTGGAAAGACTGACATTTTTTAAAAGGTAGCCCCAGGGGAGGTGAAAACTCCTGCAAGATTCATTTCCATTGTACGTTCCAGGTTGCACTGTTCAAAGCTCAGAGCCCGCCATGGTCAGGCAAGAGAAGGAGCTGATACTTCAGTGTAAGTAGTTGCCACATGGCTGTGTTTGCATGTGGAAGGAGAGCTCATGCTCCTTGTAGAATATCAGGGTTGGAAGGGACCTCAGGAGATCACCTAATCCAACCCCCTGCTCAAAGCAGGACCAATCCCCAGATAGTGTTTGTTTGTTTGTTAAACCCCAGTTCCCTAAATGGCCCCCTCAAGGATTGAACTCACAACCCTGGGTTTAGCAGGCCAATGCTCGAACCACTGAGCTATCCCTCCCACTTGTGAACCAATCTAGGAAAAGTGCAACTCCCCCGCCATGCTGCTGCATTGAGTTCAATTTAGACGTGGCCAGAGGTAGCTGTTGAGAGAGCCTGGACATCAGTCCCAGCTTTGTTTTCTCTGATGTCAGGCATCACTTCCATCTCCAGGTGCCAGAAGGTTTTACCAGGAGAAAGTAAATGCCAGGCAGGGTGAGAGGCCCTGGCATGTGTCAGGGAGATGGTGCTAAGGAGGTGGATGCCCCAGAATGCAGTGGAAGATGGTGCTGCCAAGGGCAGATGTCCCTGAGGACTTAAGCGGTTATCAGCTGGCGATGACACTGATAGCCCTGGTGGGTCCAGAGCATCTGGGAGGAGTTAGTTGCTGTGGAAGATCAGGGGCGGCTCCAGGCACCAGCGCAGCAAGTGCGTACCTGGGACGGCAAGCCACGGGGGGCGGCGTGCCGGTCGCCGTGAGGGCGGCAGTCAGGCAGCCTTCGGCGGCATGCCTGCGGGAGGACCGCCGGTCCCGCAGCTTCGGCGGCAATTCGGCGGCAGGTACGCTGAAGGCACGGGACCGGCAGATCACCGACAGAAATGCCGCTGAATCCGCGTGACCAGCGGACCGCCCGCAGGCATGCCACCAAAGGCCGCCTGACTGCCGTGCTTGGGGTGGCAAAAAACATAGAGCCGCCCCTGTGGAAGATACAGAGGCCCATGGTGCAGGTGCTAGGGCATGCTAATACGATATGTGTTTTGACCTGAGCTTCCTCTCTCTGTCTCAGCTCTCAGTGGCCTGCAGCAAGATCCGGATTCCTCTGTCCGTGTCAGTGTCTCACGGGCCATTCAGCAAGTTCGGGATGGTGGCAGAAACCAGTCACCTCAGACCCTAGGAGCTAGATTCAGGAACCTGTTCTGCTGCTTGACTGGCCAGGAGGAGAGGGAAAATGCTCCTGACGGAGATCTCTTGGGTGGCCCGGACCTTTCCCAAAGCCACTGATGGGACTCAGGAGGGCCCTGAGTTCCCACAGAGAAGTTGGTGACTGGAGGAGGTCAGCTGAGCCACCACCCCAGCCCCGAAGCCAGTGCCTGCATGATCCTGTGGTAATTACCTGCATTGTTCCCCATGAGATGTAGGCAGCTGGGGATGAGTTTAAGTGACCCCAGTACGCAGCAGAATGATGGCGACTGGCTCCAGCTAAACAAAAGGGTGACAAGACTGTTAGTGTAAAACCAAGGGCATTTGCTCTCACGTCTCTGTCTTCCTTCCATAATGGAACGAATTGCAAGAAAGCTGGTTCATTACATCAGCCACGGCATTAATGACCTTTTCCCTTTCTTCTGATTAGCCTCCGATCCGAAGATGGAATGCTGGGCTAGATGGACCACTGGTCTGATCGAATATGGCTGTTCGTATGATCCAGGCCTCTAGTTCCCCTTGGACAGTTAAATAAAACCCTTCATCTCTCCATCCATTGACATTATATAATCTCACTTTTCTTTAGACACTTGGGCCAGCACTTTCAAACATGGATGTCAATAGATACCTAAATCCATACTTCTTCTTCAACGCTTAGCCGAACGGTCGGCCGTAGCAATTGTTCACCATCGATCCGTTCCTGTGCTTGACGGGCCGAGAGCCCAACGTCGGAATAGACTTCAGGCACCCATGTAATAGGGGGCCTGCCTTTGGGCTGCCTGCACCCCTTGATTGGTGGAATTGTCTCTCGGATGTTACGAGCCACTCAGAGAACGGCGTTCGCCGGAACATCGTGTGGATATTTTCATAATGTCTTCCAAATGGTCGTCAGTCAGAGAAGAACGTTGCTTGTTTTTATTCATGTTCATGATGGAAAATGTTTGTTCACATATGTAAGTGCGTCCAAAAATGCTGAACGTTTTCAGTGCAACTTCATTGTCCAGACTTTTGTAGAAGTGCCGCAAGCTGCTTTCTCTGTGCTTATTTCGGTAAACTGCCGAACACTGAAGTTCAATAACCTCCAACTGCAAATCTAGTGGCACTTCCTCTGGATCCACAGAAAAGGGATCTTCAATCAGCTTCAACTGGACGTCTTCTTCTTTAGACAAAGTAAGTCTTCTGTCCAATTCTTCAATCAAAAGAATGATGTGCTTTGCGTATTTTTCTCCTAACTCGGCGTGTTTGTGCTGAGGGATACGCTGTGCACAAGTGTGAAAGTGACACATTTCACCTTTTGACAGCTGACTTCTGAAAAGTTTCAATTTCATTTTGAAAGCTTTCACTGCTGCACACATTTGAAAGATAAGTTGATTTTTTCCCTGAAGTTGAATGTTGAGATCATTCAGGTGTGCTGTAATATCACAAAAGAAAAAGAGATCTTGATTCCAGGACTCATTTTCAAGCTCTGGGAATTTTATTGGCCCATTTTCTAGGAATTTTGCTACCTCCTCTTTCAAAGCAACGAAACGCTGGAGCACTCTTCCTCGACTCAATCACCTCATTTCTGTATGGTAGATTAAGTCATTGCACTCGGTGTCTACCCCTTCAAGAAAGGCTCGAAATGTCCTATGTTTTAGTCCTCTAGAACGGATGTAGTTTACAATGGAAACTACCACTGACATTACATGCTCAAATTTTAAGACTTTGCTACAAAAAACCTGCTGATGTATAATGCAGTGATGTTTGGTTATTTCTCTCCCGATAAATTCTTCAAGAAGAGTAACTGCTCCAACATTTTTTTGGCACATAGCTGGAGCACCATCAGTACAAATGGCCACCAAGTTTGTGAAATCTAATCCCGACTTATCATTCATGCACTTTATCACTTCACTGGAGATTTCCTTTCCGGTTGTGCGACCCGTCATGGAGCACATGCCAGCAAGTTCTTCAGTAATTTCAAAGTTTTTATCAATACCTCTAATAAAAATAAGAAGTTGGGCGGTGTCTTTTAAATCAGTGCTTTCATCCATAGCTAGGGAGTAAAAGCAGAATTCACTGACTCTCTGCTTTAACTGATCACTTAAATTGGTAGAAATGTCAGCTATTCTTCTCCGTACAGTCATGCGTGATAGACTGACATTCTCAAATATTCCCCTCTTTTCTGGACATAACTCAGATATAGCAATCAACATACACTTTTTTAATAACTCGCCTTCTGTGAAGCATTTCCCAGCAGCAGCAATTTCCTTAGAAATTTTAAAGCTTACTTTAGTAACTGTATCGTTCTCAGTGCTCACTTTCTTGAAAATTTGCTGTTCTCTACTAAGGTTTTTCGCTAAACTGGCTACTTTAATTATTTTTTCATTTGGGCTCAATTTGGCGAGATTGGGATGCTTAGTTTCAAAGTGCCACCGAACATTGTATTCTTTCAGAACGACTAACGTTTCGCGACACACGAGGCACAGTATTTTGTCTTTGGAAATAGTACATAAGTATTTATTCGTCCATTCAATGTTGAAAACTCTGTGTTCTGATTCTATTTTTCTATTTTTCTTTTCACTCATGGTATCCATTATGAAGCTCAAGATTTTGTTGAATAAATTCACACACAAGGGAAACACTCACAGTCACACACAAAGAGAAGAGATATCTCACGGCGCATGGCACACTAGCAAGGCACTTTTTGTGGTGTGTGGAAGCCTGTAGGTCCAGGGGTCACTATATTACTGCACACAGCAGTCAATCAATGCAGTTGTAGATAACTCTCTGCATTATGCATTTTTGTATAACTTTTATATGACTTTGTATTGAACCTTGGTACCATGTTATAGCGGGCTCCTAAGATAGTATAATTAAGGTAAAAGAAAAATTTCTTCTGTGCAAATTTTTGAAGCAGAGTTCAAATTTGTGTGCCATGAGGCAAATGCGCCCAAGTGAGTAAAATGCTTATACATTTAAAAAGTTTTAATTTGCAATTTGTGTCAATTTA
>NW_027053561.1:0-27000 GCF_011386835.1 Chrysemys picta bellii
CTTCTTGTCCTTTCTAATAACCTCCAGTGCCAACCCAACTCCTTCTAGGGTGAGCTCCTGCTTCCTCCCACTCAGTGTTCTTGACAGCTGTTCCACCTCCAAACCAAACCTCAAGTTATCAGAACCCTCTTCTCCACCCCCAACCAGGTTGGGCATGGAGGCGGCTCTAGCGGGGGGGCCGGAAGGAATTCTGCCAGAAGTGAAGAGGTTGAGGGGAGGTTGAGATCTTGCCCCAAGTCATCCCAGACACTAATGCTAAGACACAGGATGGCAGCATCTTGTGTCAGTGGAGTCCAAGCACTATTTCAACCCCACAGTTTTAGAGGAACTTCCCACAAGGAGAGGTGAAGAGAACCCCCAGCAATACACACACAGACACACACACACACACACCACTCCTGGTGGTGGGAGGGGAACAAGAGAAAGGACAAAAGAAGTAAGAGATGAAGAAAAAGGAAGGAGGGATGGAGGAAAAGGTAAAATGAAAAGGACAAACGCTAATATCCCTAGTGATTCTACGGGATAAAATCCAAGGGACGGAATAAAATTCTGCCACCTTGAACTAGTGTTTCCCATGCCTAGAATTCAGCTGGCACCAGATGGATCAGACTGTGGAGGTTCCAAAACCTCTTGGAGGCTCTTACCTTCTCAACAGGGAAGTCTGTTTTCATAGAATCATAGAATCATAGAATATCAGAGTTGGAAGGGACCTCAAGAAGTCATCTAGTCCAACCCCATGCTCAGAGCAGGACCAATTCCCAGATAAATCATCCCAGCCAGGTCTTTGTCAAGCCGGGCCTTAAAAACCTCCAAGGAAGGAGACTCCATTTTTTTTCCCCCATCTTATATGGAACCAATCACCAGAGACCCCAACCATCGAAAAATCCCCAAATGTGCTTTGTTGCTTTTAACTAATTTCTAGTAAAATCAGTAAAAGGAAAGGAGAAAACTCGAAAGAGGCTCCTGCTCCCACTCACATACGTGAACCCTAATACTCTGTCAGTCCTCAAAGAGAGACCTCGAGAAGGAGACTTGCTGAAGCAAAACCACAGGGGTCTCTGAGGTTTCCCTGGCCCTGTGCTCCTGTCATGCCTGGCTCATGTCAGCATCTCTCTCTGAGGTCACCACCTCCCTAACTCCTTTGAGCAATTCACCTCCTCAACCCCAGAATGGAGTCTTCTTGTCCTTTCTAGTAACCTCCAGTGCCAACCCCACTCCTTGTAGGATGAGCTCCTGCTACCTCCAGCTCAGTGCCCTTGACAGCTGTTCCACCTCCAAACCACAGCTCAAGTTATCAGAACCCTCTTCTCCACCCCCACCCAGGTTGGGCAGGGAGGCGGATCTAGCTGGGGGGGCAGCAGGGATTCTGAAAGCAGAAAAGTGCGTTGCGGGGAGGTTGAGACCTTGCCCCAAGTCATCGCAGACAGTAATGTTAAGCCACAGGATGGGAGCATCTAGTGTCAGTGGAGTCCAAGCACTATTTCAACCTCACAGTATTGGATCAACTTTCCACAAGGGGAGGTGAAGAGCACCGCCAACAACACACACACACACACACACACTCCTGGTGGTGGGAGGGGAACAGGAGAAAGGACAAAAGAAGTAAGTGATGAAGAGAAAGGAAGGAGGGATGGAGGAAAAGGTAAAACAAAAAGGACAAAACCTAATGTCCCCAGTGATTCCACGGGACAAAATCCCAGGGAGGGAATAAAATTCTGCCACCTTGAGCTAGTGTTTTCCATGCCTAGAATTCAGCTGGCACCAGGTGGATCAGACTGAAAAGGTTACAAACCTCTCCGAGGCTCTTAACTTCTTAACAGGGACGTCTGTTTTCTAGTAAAATCAGTAAAGAGAAAGGAGAAATCTCGAAAGAGGCTCCTGCTCGCACTCACATACGTCAGCCCTAATAGTCTCTCAGTCCTCAAAGAGAGACCTCGAGAAGGAGACTTGCTGAAGCAAAGCCACAGGGGTCTCTGAGGTTTCCCTGGCCCTCTGCTCCTGTCATGCCTGGCTGATGTCAGCATCTCTCTCTGAGGTCACCACCTCCCTAACAACTTTGACCAATAGGCTGAGCTCCTGCAAATATCCTTTGTGATGTCACTGTCACACCCAACCATCCCCTGAAGTGCTAATGTCCTGCTGCTGGCCTGACACTATGAAGGTTTGAGCTACTCTCTGGGGATCACCCCACTCCATGCGTCTTCATTCTACGAAGCAAGCCGGCCAAACAGTAAAACATCAGAGGCTGCTCCCAATGCTACACTCAGTGTTTCCAAAATTAGTAGACTTGATGGGCAGAAGAGACCTTTAGAGCATCTAATCTAAGCCCCTGCATATCATAGGCTTCCTGTATAGTACAATAGTTACTTTTTGGGCACACACATTCCAGAAAGGCATCTTGTCTTGATTAAATGACATCAAGAGATGGAGAATCCATCACTTTCCCTTTTAGTGAGTGCCAGGGGGCTCCATTTCCCCTTCCACTAGCTCGCCATTTACAGTGAGCCAGAGCAGTACCTGCAGCAGGGAGCGGGAGTTGCTAAGGCCTCAGAGGAACAGCCCCTGCAGTGTCTCAGGCACCTGGCACAAGTGCCGGATGATGCGGAGCTGGTGCATCACTTTGGCCGTGGGGGGGGGAGGCTTTTGTTTGTGTTCTTTGTTTTGGTTGTGCGTTCGCTCTCGGGACTGAGGGAGACCAGACATCAATCCAGGTTCTCCACATCTTTCTAAACAAGTCTCTCCTATTTCTAACTTCTAAGTAAATAGCCAGGCAAGGCGTGTTAGTTTTCCTTTGTTTTCTCAACATGTAAATGTACCTTTTACTAGAGTGTTTATCTTTGTTTGCTGTACTTTGAACCTAAAACTAGAGGGGAGTCCTCTGAGCTCTTTAAGTTTGATTACCCTGTATGGTTATTTCCATACTGATTTTACAGAGATGATTTTTACCTTTTTCTTTAATTAAAAACCTTCTTTTTAAGAACCTGATCGATTTTTTCCTTGTTTTAGATCCAAGGGGGTTGGATCTGTATTCACCAGGAGTTGGTGGGAGAAAGAAGTGGGAATGGTTAATTTCTCCTTGTTTTAAGATCCAAGGGGTTTGGATCTGTATTCACCAGGGAATTGGTGAAGGTCTCTCAAGGCTACCCAGGGAAGGAAATTAGCCTTGGGATGGTTGCAGCGGACCAGAGCTAAGCTGGTAGTTAAGCTTAGAAGTTTTCATGCAGGCCCCTACATTTGTACCCTAAAGTTCAAAGTGGGGATACAGCCTTGACATGGTGGTAGCGGTGGGATCATTTTAAACCCAAAGCCAGTGAGATTTTTTTTTCTTTCTAGCTGCTTGAAAAGCAGAGCTGGAGATAGATGCATATCTTCTCTCTCCTTGCCTGAAGGCAGAGGTGTTAAGTTTTTTTTAACAAGGTCCTTTGTTAAGAGAAGTATTCAAATGAGCAAACGACAGGGTAAAAGGAATTTACAAGCTGAATTGGTTTTTTTTTCTTTTTACATCCTCGGGAGTAGCTAGTTAGAAAGTCTCTCTTAACTCAGCAGCAGCCAGAGCTGAGAGCTTCCCAGTTTCAGTCAACTGCAGAGGGGGTGACCCAGCACAAGAAAACAGGAAAATGACTACCAAAGAAGTAGCTAAAAAAATAGAACTGGCCAAACTAAAAGCAGAAGAAAATGAAAGAAAACATCAGAGACTGCTTCAATTAACAAAACTCAAGACACAGCAGAGAAAAAGAGAAGAAAAAGCCAAAGAGGAGGCCCACAAGAGAGAGATGAAGTTGAAAGAAAAAGAAATGGAGCTGAAAACAAAAAGAGATGGAGGAGAGAGAAAAAGAAAGGAAGCATGAACTGGAAGTAGCAAAGGCTAAGCAAGCTTTCACCCCCATCCCTGTTCCTGAGCCGTCCACCAGGGCCCCGGCTGTGTTACCAGAGACCCAGACAAAGGTGGTGGAACCGGATCCCCTGCCAACGACTGCAACAGCCGTAGTGAATCCAATCCCAGAGACCCAGCCAAAGCCAGTCCCAGAACCGGAACTGGCAACGCAACCAGCACCAGGACCATTGCCAGCACTGAGTCCAGCGCTTGCAAACCCGTCTACAACTCCAACGCCAGAGGGCACCAGCGAGCCTGACCTGGCGGAAGCAGCAGATAACCCTACCCAAGAGGCTCAGCCAGAGCCTGAGATACCACATAGTGCACCAGTGGACAGCGGATCACAGTCAATGGAAACAGCCCCAGCACCTGCATCACTTCCAGAGGGACCAAGCCCCAGTCCACAATCCAAGGAGGAACTGATGTCTCCAGCATCAAGGAAACAGTTCCAGGCCGAGCAGGAAGCAGATAACAGCCTTCAGAAAGTTTGGGTGGCGGCGTGGAGCACCCCACCGCCTCTCAGCTCTTCTAACCGATCCCGGTTTGTTATAGAACAAGGACTTTTATACAAGGAGACTCTTTCTGGTGGGCACCAGAAAAACTGGCATCCTCAAAGACAGTTGGTAGTTCCCACTAAGTATCGGGTAAAGCTCTTGAGCTTAGCCCACGATCATCCCAGTGGCCATTCTGGGGTGAACAGAACCAAGGACCGGTTGGGGAAGTCCTTCCACTGGGAGGGAATGGGCAAGGACATTGCTAATTATGTCCAGTCTTGTGAGGTGTACCAACGAGTGGAAAAGCCCCAAGACCAGGTTAAAGCCCCTCTCCAGCCACTACCCATAATTAAGGTCCCATTTCAGCACGTAGCTGTGAATATTCTGGGTCCTTTTCCCAAAAAGACACCCAAAGGAAAGCAGTACGTACTGACTTTCATGGATTTTGTTACCCGATGGCCGGAAGCAGTACCCTTAAGCAACACCAGGGCTAAAAGTGTGTGCCAGGCATTAACAGACATTTTTGCCGGGGTAGATTGGCCCTCCAACATCCTTGCAGATTCGGGAACTAATTTCCTGGCAGGGACCATGAAAAACCTGTGGGAAGCTCATGGGGTGAATCACTTGGTTGCCACCCCTTACCACCATAAAACCAATGGCCTGGTGGAGAGGTTTAATAAAACTTTGGGGGCCATAATATGTAAATTCATAAATGAACACTCCAATAATTGGGACCTAGTGTTGCAGCAGTTGCTTTTCGCCTACAGGGCTGTACCACATCCCAGTTTAGGGTTTTCACCATTTGAACTTGTGTATGGCCGCGAGGTTAAGGGGCCATTACAGTTGGTGAAACAGCAATGGGAGGGGCTTACGCCTTCTCCAGGAACTAACATTCTAAACTTTGTAAGCAACCTACAAAGCACCCTCCGACACTCTTTAGCCCTTGCTAAAGAAAACCTAAAGGATGCTCAGAAAGAGTAAAAAGGCCTGGTATGATAAACATTCCAGAGAACGGTCCTTCAAAGTAGGAAACCAAGTCATGGTCTTAAAGGCGCTCCAGGCCCATAAAATGGAAGCGTCGTGGAAAGGACCATTCGCGGTCCAGGAGCGCCTAGGAGCTGTTAATTATCTCATAGCCTCCCCCACCTCCAACATAAAGCCCAAGGTATACCATGTTAATTCTCTTAAGCCCTTTTATTCCAAAAAATTAAACGTTTGCCAGTTTACAGCCCAGAAAACAAATAACGCAAAGTGGCCTAAAGGTGTCTATTACGAAGAAAAAAAGGATGGTGGCGTAGAAGAGGTGAACCTCTCCACGACCCTTGGACGTCTGCAGCGACAGCAGATCAAGGAGCTGTGCACAAGCTTTGCACCAATTTTCTCAGCCACTCCAAAACGGACCGAACGGGCATACCACTCCATTAACACAGGTAATGCTCACCCAATTAGAACCCCACCCTACCGGGAGTCACCTCATGACAAAACTGCTATACAAAGGGAGATCCAGGACATACTACTGATGGGTATAATCCGCCCCTCTAATAGGTGGTGGGAGGGGAACAAGAGAAAGGACAAAAGAAGTAAGAGATGAAGAGAAAGGAAGGAGGGATGGAGGAAAAGGTAAAACGAAAAGGACAAACCCTAATGTCCCCAGTGATTCTACGGGACAAAATCCCAGGGAGGGAATAAAATTCTGACACATTAAACTAGTGTTTTCCATGCCTAGAATTCAGCTGGCACCAGATGGATCAGACTGAGCAGGTTCCAAAACCTCTTGGAGGCTCTTACCTTCTCAACAGGGACGTCTGTTTTCTAGTAAAATCAGTAAAAGGAAAGGAAAAAACTCGAAAGAGGCTCCTGCTCGCACTCAAATACGTGAACCCTAATACTCTCTCAGTCCTCAAAGAGAGACTTGGAGAAGGAGCGGCGAACAGCAGAGGCTAAGAGCGGGAGTTTGACTGGGAGTTCGCTTGGGGAGAGCTCACTGAGGCTTACATCTGCAGGTTTCTCTGAGTAGTTCCTGCAACAGTTGAGGAAGTTCTTAAGAAGATGGTGTTGTGGAAGGTGAGCGATCAGAGATGACCTTGAGCGGATCACTGCAGACTATGTGGCTCTGGGAAGAAGGATAAAGGAGTTTGAGGCGCAAGTGGTGTTCTCGTCCATCCTCCCTGTGCAAGGAAAAGGCCGGGGTAGAGACCGTCGAATCGTGGAAGTCAACGAATGGCTACACAGGTGGTGTTGGAGAGAAGGCTTTGGATTCTTCAACCATGGGATGGTGTTCCAAGAAGGAGGAGTGCTAGGCAGAGACGGGCTCCACCTAACGAAGAGAGAGAAGAGCATCTTCGCCAGCAGGCTGGCTAACCTAGTGAGGAGGGCTTTAAACTAGGTTCACCGGGGGAAGGAGACCAAAGCCCTGAGGTAAGTGGGGAAATGGGATCCTGGGAGGAAGCACAAGCAGGAGAGCGCAAGGGGGGAGGACTCCTGTCTCATGCTGAGAAAGAGGGACGATCGATGAGTTATCTTAAGTGCCTATACACAAATGCAAGAAGCCTGGGAAACAAGCTGGGAGAACTGGAAGTCCTGGCACAGTCAGGGAACTATGATGTGATTGGAATAACAGAGACTTGGTGGAATAACTCACGTGACTGGAGTACTGTCATGGATGGATATAAACTGTTCAGGAAGGACAGGCAGGGCAGAAAAGGTGGGGGAGTTGCATTGTATGTAAGAGAGGAGTATGACTGCTCAGAGGTCCGGTATGAAACTGTAGAAAAACCTGAGAGTCTCTGGATAAAGTTGAAAAGTGTGAGCAACAAGGGGGATGTCGTGGTTGGAGTCTGGTATAGACCACCAGACCAGGGGGATGAGGTGGACGAGGCTTTCTTCTGGCAACTAGCAGAAGTTGCTAGATCGCAGGCCCTGGTTCTCATGGGAGACTTTAATCACCCTGATATCTGCTAGGAGAGCAATACAGCGGTGAACAGACAATCCAGGAAGTTTTTGGAACGTGTAGGGCACAATTTCCTGGTGCAAGTGCTGGAGGAACCAACTAGGGGCAGAGCTTTTCTTGACCTGCTGCTCACAAACAGGGAAGAATTAGTAGGGGAAGCAAAAGTGGATGGGTACCTGGGAGGCAGTGACCATGAGATGGTCGAGTTCAGGATCCTGACACAAGGAAGAAAGGAGAGCAGCAGAATACGGACCCTGGACTTCAGAAAAGCAGACTTTGACTTCCTCAGGGAACAGATGGGCAGGATCCCCTGGGAGAATAACATGAAGGGCAAAGGGGTCCAGGAGAGCTGGCTGTATTTTAAAGAATCCTTATTGCGGTTGCAGGAACAAACCATCCCGATGTGTAGAAAGAATAGTAAATATGGCAGGCGACCAGCTTGGCTAAACAGTGAAATCCTTGCTGATCTTAAACGCAAAAAAGAAGCTTACAAGAAGTGGAAGATTGGAGAAATGACCAGGGAGGAGTATAAAAATATTGCTCAGGCATGCAGGAGTGAAATCAGGAAGGCCAAATCACACTTGGAGTTGCAGCTAGCAAGAGATGTTAAGAGTAACAAGAAGGGTTTCTTCAGGTATGTTAGCAACAAGAAGAAAGTCAAGGAAAGTGTGGGCCCCTTACTGAATGAGGGAGGCAACCTAGTGACCGAGGATGTGGAAAAAGCTAATGTACTCAATGCTTTTTTTGCCTCTGTCTTCACGAACAAGGTCAGCTCCCAGACTGCTGCACTGGGCAGCACAATATGGGGAGAAGGTGACCAGCCCTCTGTGGAGAAAGAAGTGGTTCGGGACTATTTAGAAAAACTGGACGTGCACAACTCCATGGGGCTGGATGCGCTGCATCCGAGGGTGCTAAAGGACTTGGCGGATGAGATTGAACAGCCATTAGCCATTATTTTTGAAAACTCATGGCGATCGAGGGAGGTCCCGGATGACTGGAAAAAGGCTAATGTAGTGCCCATCTTTAAAAAAGGGAAGGAGGAGGATCCGGGGAACTACAGGCCAGTCAGCCTCACCTCAGTCCCTGGAAAAATCATGGAGCAGGTCCTCAAGGAATCAATGATGAAACACTTAGAGGAGAGGAAAGTGATCAGGAACAGTCAGCATGGATTCACCAAGGGGAAGTCGTGCCTGACTAACCTAATTGCCTTCTATGATGAGATAACTGGCTCTGTGGATGAGGGGAAAGCAGTGGATGTGTTATTCCTTAACTTTAGCAAAGCTTTTGATATGCTCTCCCACAGTATTCTTGCCACCAAGTTAAAGAAGTATGGGCTGGATGAATGGTCTGTAAGGTGGATAGAAAGCTGGCTGGATCGTCGGGCTCAACGGGTAGTGATCAATGGCTCCATGTCTAGTCGGCAGCCGGTTTCAAGCGGAGTAGCGCCCCAAGGGTCGGTCCTGGGGCCGGTTTTGTTTAATATCTTTATTAATGATCTGGAGGATGGTGTGGACTGCACTCTCAGCAAGTTTGCAGATGACACTAAACTAGGAGGCGTGGTAGATACGCTAGAGGGTAGGGATCGGATACAGAGGGACCTAGACAAATTAGAGGATTGGGCCAAAAAAAACCTGATGAAGTTCAACAAGGACAAGTGCAGAGTCCTGCACTTAGGACGGAAGAATCCCATGCACTGCTACAGACTAGGGACCGAATGGCTAGGTAGCAGTTCTGCAGAAAAGGACCTAGGGGTCACAGTGGACGAGAAGCTGGATATGAGTCAACAGTGTGCTCTTGTTGCCAAGAAGGCTAACGGCATTTTGGGCTGTATAAGTAGGGGCATTGCCAGCAGATCGAGGAACGTGATCGTTCCCCTTTATTCGACATTGGTGAGGCCTCATCTAGAATACTGTGTCCAGTTTTGGGCCTGTGGAAGCAGAGAAAGAGCTGACAGGAAGGGGATGCAATGAATGACAGTTCGTTAGCAAGAGTTAGGCTAACTGTAACCCTAATAACGCGAGATTTGTAGAAGCGAGGAATGTGTGAGGCGGGTGAGAAAGAACTGTGTAAGAAGTCATTATGACCTGGTATAGATAAGGTGTAGAAGACCTTGTGTAGATAAGGTATAGAAAATATTGTATGTTGGCAAGAGTCAAAACAAGTGAAGAAATGAGATATCAAGATGGCCTATGTATAAACAAAACGCAGCTGTCCCTCGTTATTTCTGTAATGAAAGGTATAAATGCTTGCTGTAATTAGTTACCTGGGAGAGACGTGCTTAGCTCTCTCCCTCTGGGCAATTGTGAGAGTTAATAAAGCATCTGACTTGCTGTACCTAAACAAATAGTGAGAACTCTGTTTTTCTCCGACAGGCCCCACACTACAAGAAGGATGTGGAAAAATTGGAGAGCAACAAAAATGATTAGGGGTCTGGAGCACATGACTTTTGAGGAGAGGCTGAGGGAACTGGGATTGTTTAGTCTCCAGAAGAGAAGAATGAGGGGGGATTTGATAGCAGCCTTCAACTACGTGAAGGGGGGTTCCAAAGAGGATGGAGCTCGGTTGTTCTCAGTGGTGGCAGATGACAGAACAAGGAGCAATGGTCTCAAGTTGCAGTGGGGGAGGTCCAGGTTGGATATTAGGAAACACTATTTCACTAGGAGGGTGGTGAAGCACTGGAATGCGTTACCTAGGGAGGTGGTGGAGTCTCCTTCCTTGGAGGTTTTTAAGGCCCGGCTTGACAAAGCCCTGGCTGGGATGATTTAGTTGGGAATTGGTCCTGCTTTGAGGAGGGGGTTGGACTAGATGACCTCTTGAGGTCCCTTCCAACCCTGATATTCTATGATTCTATGATTCTATGAAAGCCACAGGGGTGTCTGAGGTTTCCCTGGCCCTAAGCTCCTGTCCTGCCTGGCTGATGTCAGCATCTCTCTCGGAGGTCACCACCTCCCTAACACCTTTGACCAATAGGCTGAGGTCCTGAAAAGGCCTTTGTGATGTCACTACTACACCCACCCATTCCCGGAAGTGCTAATGTCCTGCTGCTGGCCTGACACTTTGAAGGTTTGAGCTACTCTGTGTGGATCACCCCACTCAATGCGTCTTCATTCTAGGAAGCAATCCGGCTAGACACTAAAACATCAGGGGCTGCTCCCAATGCTACACTCAGTGTTTCCAAAATTAGGAGACTTTATGGCCACAAGAGACCTTTAGAGCATCTCATCTAACCCCCTGCATATCATAGGCTTCCTGTAGAGCACAACAGTTACTTTCTTAGAAAACACATTCCAGAAAGGCATCTAGTCTTCATTCAATGACATCAAGAGATGGAGAATCCACCACTTTCCCATTTAGTGAGTGCCAGGGGGCTCCATTTCCCCTTCCACTAGCTCCCCATTTACAGTAAACCAAAGCAGTACCTGCAGCAGGGAGCGGGAGTTGCTGATGGCCTCAGAGGCACAGCCCCTGCAGTGTCTCAGGCACCTGGCGCAAGTGATGGATGATGCGGAGCTGGTGCATCGCTTTGGCCGTGACGTCCTCCTGCTGCAAGGGAACGAGAACCTGTCAGAGACTCAAACGCCCCGAGGAATCAGGAGGAATTAAGGGCACCTGGAACCAGCAGTATTTCCACCCAGCACCTTCCGACCACTGAGGGATGAATTCACCTCCTCAACCCCAGAATGGAGTCTTCTTGTCCTTTCTAGTAACCTCCAGTGACAACCCCCCTCCTTGTAGGGTGAGCTCCTGCTACCTCTCCCTCAGTGCCCTTGACAGCTGTTCCACCTCCAAACCACAGCTCAAGTTATTAGTACCTTTGGACACAGACTGGCTAACCTAGTGAGGAGGGCTTTAAACTAGGTTCGACGGGGACAGGTGAGCAAAGCCCACAGGTAAGTGGGGAACATGGAGACCGGGGAGATGGGTCAAAAACGAGAGGGAGTGTGGGCTATATTGTCAGAGGGAAAGGAGGGTCAGGACAAAACTGGGAGGAAACATCAAACCAGTATCTTAGATGTCTATATACAAATGCGAGAAGTATGGGGAATAAGCAGGAAGAACTGGAAGTGCTAATAAATAAATACAACTATGACATTGTTGGCATTACTGAAACTTGGTGGGATAATACACATGATTGGAATGTTGGTGTGGATGGGTACAGCTTGCTCAGGAAGGATAGACAGGGGAAAAAGGGAGGAGGTGTTGCCTTGTATATTAAAAATGTACACCCTTGGACTGAGGTAGAGATGGACATAGGAGACGGAAGTGTTGAGAGTCTCTGGGTTAGGCTAAAAGGGGTAAAAAACAAGGGAGATGTCATGCTAGGAGTCTACTACAGGCCACCTAATCAGGTGGAAGAGGTGGATGAGGCTTTTTTTAAGCAACTAACAAAATCATCCAAAGCCCAAGATTTGGTGGTGATGGGGGACTTCAACTATCCGGCTATATGTTGGGAAAATAACACAGCGGGGCACAGACTATCCAACAAATTCCTGGACTGCATTGGAGACAACTTTTTATTTCAGAAGGTTGAAAAAGCTACTGGGGGGAAGCTGTTCTAGACTTGATTTTAACAAATAGGGAGGAACTCGTTGAGAATTTGAAAGTAGAAGGCAGCCTGGGTGAAAGTGATCATGAAATCATAGAGTTTGCAATTCTAAGGAAGGGTAGAAGGGAGAACAGCAAAATAGAGACAATGGATTTCAGGAAGGCAGATTTTGGTAAGCTCAGAGAGCTGATAGGTAAGGTCCCATGGGAATCAAGACTGAGGGGAAAAACAACTGAGGAGAGTTGGCAGTTTTTCAAAGGGACACTATTAAGGGCCCAAAAGCAAGCTATTCCGCTGGTTAGGAAAGATAGAAAATGTGGCAAAAGACCACCTTGGCTTAACCATGAGATCTTGCATGATCTAAAAAATAAAAAGGAGTCATATAAAAAATGGAAACTGGGACAGATTACAAAGGATGAATATAGGCAAACAACACAGGAATGCAGGGGCAAGATTAGAAAGGCAAAGGCACAAAATGAGCTCAAACTAGCTACGGGAATAAAGGGAAACAAGAAGACTTTTTATCAATACATTAGAAGCAAGAGGAAGACCAAAGACAGGGTAGGCCCACTGCTTAGTGAAGAGGGAGAAACAGTAACAGGAAACTTGGAAATGGCGGAGATGCTTAATGACTTTTTTGTTTCGGTCTTCACCGAGAAGTCTGAAGGAATGCCTAACATAGTGAATGCTAATGGGAAGGGGGTAGGTTTAGCAGATAAAATAAAAAAAGAACAAGTTAAAAATCACTTGGAAAAGTTAGATGCCTGCAAGTCACCCGGGCCTGATGAAATGCATCCTAGAATACTCAAGGAGCTAGTAGAGGAGGTATCTGAGCCTCTAGCTATTATCTTTGGAAAATCATGGGAGATGGGAGAGATTCCAGAAGACTGGAAAAGGGCAAATATAGTGCCCATCTATAAAAAGGGAAATAAAAACAACCCAGGAAACTACAGACCCCAGTGAGTTTAACTTCTGTGCCAGGGAAGATAATGGAGCAAGTAATTAAGGAAATCATCTGCAAACACTTGGAAGGTGGTAAGGTGATAGGGAACAGCCAGCATGGATTTGTGAAGAACAAATCATGTCAAACCAATCTGATAGCTTTCTTTGATAGGATAACGAGCCTTGTGGATAAGGGTGAGGCTGTGGATGTGGTATACCTAGACTTTAGTAAGGCATTTGATACGGTCTCGCATGATATTCTTATTGATAAACTAGGCAAATACAATTTAGATGGGGCTACTATAAGGTGGGTGCATAACTGGCTGGATAACCGTACTCAGAGAGTTGTTATTAATAGTTCCCAATCCTGCTGGAAAGCCATAACGAGTGGGGTATCGCAGGGCTCTGTTTTGGGACCGGCGCTGTTCAATATCTTCATCAACGACTTAGATATTGGCATAGAAAGTACGCTTATTAAGTTTGCGGATGATACCAAACTGGGAGGGATTGCAACTGCTTTGGAGGACAGGGTGACAGATAATTCAAAATGATCTGGACAAATTGGAGAAATGGTCTGAGTTAAACAGGATGAAGTTTAACAAAGACAAATGCAAAGTGCTCCACTTAGGAAGGAACAATCAGTTTCACACATACAGAATGGGAAGAGACTGTCTAGGAAGGAGTACGGCAGAAAGGGATCTAGGGGTTATAGTGGACCACAAGCTAAATATGAGTCAACACTGTGATGCTGTTGCAAAAAAAGCAAACCTGATTCTGGGATGTATTAACAGGTCTGTTGTGAGCAAGACACGAGAAGTCATTCTTCCGCTCTACTCTGCTCTGGTTAGGCCTCAGCTGGAGTATTGTGTCCAGTTCTGGGCACCGCATTTTAAAAAAGATGTGGAGAAATTGGAAAGGGTCCAGAGAAGAGCAACAAGAATGATTAAAGGTCTTGAGAACATGACCTATGAAGGAAGGCTGAAAGAATTGGCTTTGTTTAGTTTGGAAAAGAGAAGACTGAGAGGAGACATGATAGCAGTTTTCAGGTATTTAAAAGGGTGTCATAAGGAGGTGGGAGAAAACTTGTTCACCTTAGCCTCTAAGGATAGAACCAGAAGCAAAGGGTTTAAACTGCAGCAAGGGAGGTCTAGGTTGGACATTAGGAAAAAGTTCCTAACTGTCAGGGTGGTTAAACACTGGAATAAATTGCCGAGGGAGGTTGTGGAATCTCCATCTCTTGAGATATTTAAGAGTAGGTTAGATAAATGTCTATCAGGGATGGTCTAGATGGTATTTGGTCCTGCCACGCGGGCAGGGGACTGGACTCGATGACCTCTCGAGGTCCCTTCCAGTCCTAGAATCTATGAATGTATGAAAAAAACACTGTTCTCCACCCCCACCCAGGTTGGCCAGGGAGGCGGCTCTAGCAGGGGTGGGCAGGTGGGATTCTGGCAGCAGTGAAGTGGGTTGCGGGGAGGTTGAGATCTTGCCCCAAGTCATCCCAGACACTAATGCTAAGTCACACAATGGCAGCATCTACTGTCAGTGGGGTCCAAGCACTATTTCAACCCCACAGTTTTGGATCAACTCCCCACAAGGGGAGGAGAAGAGAACCATCAGCACCACACACACACACACACACACACACACACCACTCCTGGTGGTGTGAGGGGAACAAGAGAAAGGACAAAAGAAGTAAGAGATGAAGAGAAAGGAAGGAGGGATGGAGGAAAAGGGAAAAGGAAAAGGACAAACCCTAATGTCCCCATGTCGGACATCAGGAATGGTAACATACATAAGCCAGTATGTGAACACTTCAATCTCCCTGGTCATTCTATTACAGATTTAAAAGTCACTATCATTGAACAAAAAAAACTTCAGAAACAGACTTCAAAGAGAAACAGCAGAACTAAAATTCATTTGCAAATTCAACACCATTAATCTGGGCTTGAATAGGGACTGGGAGTGGCTGGCTCACTACAGAAGCAGCTTTTCCTCTCCTGGAATTGACACCTCCTCATCTATTATTGGGAGTGGACTACATCCACCCTGATTTTTGAATTGGCCCTGTCAACACTGGTTCTCCACTTGTGAAGTAACTCCCTGCTCTCCATGTGTCAGTATATAATGCCTGCATCTGTAACTTTCACTCTATGCATCCGAAGAAGTGAGGTTTTTGCTCACGAAAGCTTATGCCCAAATAAATCTGTTAGTCTTTAAGGTGCCACCAGACTCCTTGTTGTTTTTGTAGATACAGACTAACATGGCTACCCCCTGATACTTGACACCATGCAAGGCACTAAATTTAGCCGTATGGAGTGGAAATCCATCAACCTCAACAAAAAACTTGCACAGATACAGACAGACATCATCTTCCTCTCCAAATGCAAACAGATGGACATCATACCAAAAGGACTGAAGGTAAAAAATCCATTGCAATCAACATACTACACTGAGTATGGTGAGAGATTGTGCCACACACTCTCTCAAAGAAACTGAGGAACCACCTGATCAGCATCCTGTACAGCAGACAGGAGAAGATCAAGAATGAGCTCTCAGAACTGGAGACTCTCATACAATACCAGCCTTCTACACAAACTTCCACGTGGCTGGACTTTACAAAAATGAGACAAGCCATTTACAATGCACACTTCACTTCTCTACAGAGGAAAAAGGACTGTAAGTTATCTAAACTAATACCTGCCACTAGGGGCTATAACAATGGTACCCTCAACTCATCTAACAACATTGTCAATCTTTCCAACCACACGCTTAGCCCAGCAGAAGAGTCTGTCTTATCTCGGGGACTCTCTTTCTGTCCCACCGTCCCCACGAACATGATACAGTTCTGCGGTGATCTGGAAGCCTACTTTCCTCGTCTCCGACTCAAGGAATATTTTCAACGCACCACTGAACAGTGCACTGACCCACAGGAACCCTCCTACCAACACTACAAAAAGAAGAATTCTGCGTGGACTCCTCCTGACGGTCGAAATGACAGACTGGACCTCTACATAGAGTGTTTCCGCAGACGTGCACAGGCTGAAATTGTGGACAAACAACATCACTTGTCCCATAACCTCAGCCGTACAGAACGCAATGCCATCCACAGCCTCAGAAACAACTCTGACATTATCATCAAAGGGGCTGACAAAGGAGGTGCTGTAGTCATAATGAACAGGTCAGATTATGAACAGGAGGCTGCCAGGCAACTCTCCAAGACCACATTCTACAGGCCACTATCCTCTGATCCCACTGAGGAATACCAAAAGAAACTACACCATCTGCTCAAGAAACTCCCAGCTACAGTACGGGAACAAATCTACATGGACACACCCCCAGAACCCCGACCAGGGGTATTCTATCTGCTACCCAAGATCCATAAACCCGGAAACCCTGGACGCCCCATCATCTCAGGCATTGGCACTCTGACGGCAGGATTATCTGGCTATTTGGCCTCTCTCCTCAGGCCCTATGCTACCAGCACTCCCAGCTATCTTCGAGACACCACCAACTTCCTGAGGAAACTACAATGCATTGATGTTCTTCCTGGAAACACCATCCTGGCCACCATGCATGTAGAAGCACTTTATACCAATATTCTACATGAGGATGGACTACAAGCTGTCAGGAACAGTATCCCTGATGAGGCCACAGCAAGCCTGGTGGCTGAGCTTTGTGACTTTGTCCTCACCCACAACCACTTCAGATTTGGGGACAACTTATACCTTCAAGTCAGTGGCACTGCTATGGGTACTCGCATGGCCCCACAGTATGCCAACATTTTTATGGCTGACTTAGAACAACGCTTCCTCAGCTCTCGTCCCCTAGTGCCCCTCCTCTACTTGCCCTACATTGACGACATCTTCATCATATGGACCCACGGAAAGGAGGCCCTTGAAGAATTCCACCTGGACTTCAACAATTTCCACCCCACCATCAACCTCAGCCTGGACCAGTCCACACAAGAGATCCACTTCCTGGACACTACAGTACAAATAAGTGATGGTCACATAAACACCACCCTATACCGGAAACCTACTGACCGCTATACGTACCTACATGCCTCCGGCTTCCATCCAAGACACATCACACGATCCATTGTCTACAGCCAAGCCCTAAGATACAACCGAATTTGCTCCAACCCCTCAGACAGAGACAAACACCTACAAGATCTTTATCAAGCATTCGTAAAACTACAATACCCACCTGGGGAAGTGAGGAAACAGATTGACAGAGCAAGACGGGTACCCAGAAATCACCTACTACAGGACAGGCCCAACAAGGACAATAACAGAACACCACTGGCCATCACATACAGCCCCCAGCTAAAACCTCTCCAGCGCATTATCCACGATCTACAACCTATCCTGGAAAAGATCCCTCACTCTCACAGACCTTGGGAGGCAGGCCAGTCCTCGCTTACAGACAACCCCCCAACCTGAAGCAAATACTCACCAGCAACTACACACCACACCACAGAAACACCAACCCAGGAACCTATCCCCGTAGCAAACCTCGTTGCCTACTCTGTCCCCATATCTACTCTGGCAACAGCATCAGAGGACCCAACCACATCAGCCACACCATCAGGGACTCATTCACCTGCACATCCACTAATGTCATATATGCCATCATGTGCCAGCAATGCCCCTCTCCCATGTACATTGGCCAAACCGGACAGTCCCTCCGCAAAAGAATAAATGGACACAAATCGGACATCAGGAGTGGTAACATACATAAGCCAGTAAGTGAACACTTCAATCTCCCTGGTCATTCTATTACAGATTTAAAAGTCACTATCATTGAACAAAAAAACTTCAGAAACAGACTTCAAAGAGAAACAGCAGAACTAAAATTCATTTGCAAATTCAACACCATTAATCTGGGCTTGAATAGGGACTGGGAGTGGCTGGCTCACTACAGAAGCAGCTTTTCCTCTCCTGGAATTGACACCTCCTCATCTATTATTTGGAGTGGACTACATCCACCCTGATTTTTGAATTGGCCCTGTCAACACTGGTTCTCCACTTGTGAAGTAACTCCCTGCTCTCCATGTGTCAGTATATAATGCCTGCATCTGTAACTTTCACTCTATGCATCCGAAGAAGTGAGGTTTTTACTCACGAAAGCTTATGCCCAAATAAATCTGTTAGTCTTTAAGGTGCCACCAGACTCCTTGTTGTTTTCCTAATATCCCCAGTGATTCTACGGGACAAAATCCCAGGGAGGGAATAAAATTCTGCCACCTTAAACTAGTGTTTTCCATGCCTAGAATTCAGATGGCACCAGGTGGATCAGACTGAACAGGTTACAAACCTCTCTGAGGCACTTACTTTCTCAGCAGGGACTTCTGTTTTCTAGTAAAATGGGTAAAAGGAAAGGAGAAAACTCGAAAGAGGCTCCTGCTCACACTCACATATGTGAACCCTAATACTCTCTCAGTCCTCAAAGAGAGCTCGAGAAGGAGACTTGCTGAAGCAAAGCCACAGGGGTCTCTGAGGTTTCCCTGGCCCTGCGCCCCTGTTTTGCCTGGCTGATGTGAGCATCTCTCTCTGAGGTCACCACCTCCCTAACAACTTTGACCAATAGGCTGAGCTCCTGCAAAAGGCCTTTGTGATGTCACTGCCACACCCACCCATCCCCTGAAGTGCTAATATCCTGCTGCTGGCCTGACACTTTGGAGGTTTGAGCTACTCTCTGTGGATCACCCCACTCGATGCGTCTTCATTCTAGGAAGCAAGCCGGCTAGACAGTAAAACATTAGAGGCTGCTCCCAATGCTGCACTCAGTGTTTCCAAAATTAATACACTTTATGGCCAGAAGAGACTTTTAGAGCATCTCATCTAACCCCCTGCATATCATAGGCTTCCTGTATAGGACAATAGTTACTTTTTGGGCACAAACATTCCAGAAAGGCATCTAGTTTCATTCAATGACTTCAAGAGATGGAGAATCCACCACTTTCCCTTTCACTGAGTGCCAGGGGGCTCCATTTCCCCTTCCACTAGCTCCCCATTTACAGTGAGCCAGAGCAGTACCTGCAACAGAGAGCGGGAGTTGCTGAAGGCCTCAGAGGCACAACCCCTGCAGTGTCTCAGGCACCTGAGGCAAGTGATGGATGATGCGGAGCTGGTGCCTCACTTTGGCCGTGACGCCCTCCTGCTGCAAGGGAATGAGAACCTGTCAGACTCAAACGCCCCGAGGAATCAGGGGGAATTAAGGGCACCTGGAACCAGCAGTATTTCCACTCAGCACCTGCCCAACACTGAGGGATGAATTCACCTCCTGAATCCCAGAATGGAGTCTTCTTGTCCTTTCTAGTAACCTCCAGTGCCAATCCCCCTCCTTCTAGGGTGAGCTCCTGCTACCTCCCCCTCAGTGTCCTTGACAGCTGTTCCACCTCCAAACCACAGCTTAAGTCATCAGAAACCTCTTCTAGACCCCCACCAAGGTTGGGCTGGGAGGCGGGTCTAGCAGTGGGGGCAGGAGGGATTCTGGCAGCAGTGAAGTGGGTTGCGGGGAGGTTGAGATCTTGCCCAAGTCATCCGAGACACTAACGCTAAGCCACAGGATGGCAGAATCTAGTGTCAGTGGAGTCCAAGCACTATTTCAACCCCACAATTTGGATGAACTTCCCACAAGAGGAGGTGAAGATCATCCCCAGCAACACACACACACACACACACACACACACACACACACACACACACCACTCCTGGTGGTGGGAGGGGAACAGGAGAAAGGACAAAAGAAGTAAGAGATGAAGAGAAAGGAAGGAGGGATGGTGGAAAAGGTAAAACGAAAAGGACAAACCCTAATGTCCCCACTGATTCCACGGGACAAAATCCCGTGTGGACTACAAAATTCTGTCACCTTGAACTAGTGTTTTCCATGCCTAGAATTCAACGGGCACCAGATGGATCAGACTGAGCAGGTTCAAAAACCTCTTGGAGGCTCTTACCTTCTAAACAGGGACGTCTGTTTTCTAGTAAAATCAGTAAAAGGGAAGGAGAAAACTCGAAAGAGGCTCCTGCTCTCACTCACATACGTGAACCCTAATACTCTCTCAGTCCTCAAAGAGAGACCTTGAGAAGGAGACTTGCTAAAGCAAAGCCACAGGGGTCTCTGAGGTTTCCCTGGCCCTGCGCCCCTGACTGATGTCAGCATCTCTCTCTGAGGTCACCACCTCCCTAACACCTTTGACCAATACGCTGAGATACTGCATGTAGCGGGGCGGCCTGGCTCCCAGGCGCCCCAGGAAGTCAAGGCCACCGCGGCCTGTCCCCACCCCCCGGAAGTCAAGGGGCGGGACAGGAAGTATAAAGGCCAAGCCACAGCGCTCAGTAGCTGGCCGGCAGCGGGAGAGTACAGACGCTGGTGCCCGAGCTCCCGCGGACCTGAGCCTGCCGAGAGCCCGGTATCCTGAGGAACGGTCGGAGCTTCCCCCCGCCAAGGGCCCAGAGGGAGTGACAGACCTACCTGCTGCTCGGGGCCCGGAGCAGCCCATGATCTGCGACCCAGCAGACGGAACTCAGGAGGAACAGGTACCCATGGAGGAGGAGATGGGAAGTGGCCCGGGGATAGCAGACCCCGAACCCATGTCAGTGTGTTGCGGTCAGGATCCCCACTGACTGCGCGGCAGACGGACTGCTGCGGATAGGGCCCCGGGCTGGAACACAGTGGAGTGGGTGGGCCTGTGTTCCCCCCTGCCACCCCGTGCTGGGTGGCAGTCTCTCCTCCTCCTTGTCCAAGGGGCCTGGGCCTCTGACTGACGATTGTTTGCTGCCCCGCCCTGACATAGGGCCTGAGCTAACCCAAAATGACCCAGCTCCTGCTACAAGGCCTGGGCCGCTGACTGACTACTGGTTTGTTCCCCGCCCTGACCCAGGGCCGGAGCTGTTGATTGTGTGCTCAGTCCCTGCACAAAGGCCTGAGCGCCGAACTGCTAATTGTGTGCTCAGCCCCTACCCAAAGGTCTGGGCCCTAGACTGTTATTCGCTTTGTAGCGGGGCGGCCTGGCTCCCAGGTACCCCAGGAAGGGACGAGCCCCACCCCGGAACTACTACACTGCAAAAGGCCTTTGTGATGTCACTGCCACACCCACCCATCCCCTGAAGTGCTAATGTCCTGCTGCTGGCCTGACACTTTGAAGGTTTCAGCTACTCTCTGTGGATCACCCCACTCGATGCGTCTTCATTCTAGGAAGCAAGCCAGCTAGACAGTAAAGCATCAGAGGCTGCTCCCAATGCTACACTCAGTGTTTCCAAAATTACTACACTTTATGGCCAGAAGAGACCTTTAGAACATCTCATCTAACCCCCTGCATATCATAGGCTTCCTGTAGAGCACAACAGTTACTTTCTTAGAAAACACATTCCAGAAAGGCATCTAGTCTTCATGAAATGACATCAAGAGATGGAGAATCCACCAATTTCCCTTTTACTGAGTGCCAGGGGGCTCCATTTCCCCTTCCACTAGCACCCCATTTACAGTGAGCCAGAGCAGTACCTGCAGCAGGGAGCGGGAGTTGCTGATGGCCTCAGAGGCACAGCCCCTGCAGTGTCTAAGGCACCTGGCACAAGTGCCGGATGATGCGGAGCTGGTGCATCACTCTGGCCATGACGTCCTCCTGCTGCAAGGGAACGAGAACCTGTCAGAGACTCAAACGCCCCGAGGAATCAGGGGGAATTAAGGGCACCTGGAACCAGCAGTATTTAAACTGACTACCTGCCCACCACTGAGGGATGAATTCACCTCCTGAACCCCAGAATGGAGTCTTCTTGTCCTTTCTAGTAACCTCCAGTGCCAACCCACCACCTTGTAGGGTGAGCTCCTGCTACCTCCCCCTCAGTGCCCTTGACAGCTGTTCTACCTCCAAACCACAGCTCAAGTTATCAGAACCCTCTTCTCCACCCCCACCCAGGTTGGGCAGGGAGGCGGCTCTAGCAGGGGGGGCAGGAGGGATTCTGCCAGCAGTGAAGTGGGTTGCGGGGAGGTTGAGATCTTGCCCCAATCATCCCAGACACTAATGCTAAGCCACAGGATGGCAGCATCTAGTGTCATTGGAGTTCAAGCACTATTTCAACCCCACAGTTTTGGATCAACTTCCCACAAGGGGAGGTGAAGAGCACCCCCAGCAACACACACACACACACACACACACACACACCACTCCTGGTGGTGGCAGGTGAACAGGAGAAAGGACAAAAGAAGTAGCCTCTAAGGATAGAACCAGAAGCAAAGGGTTTAAACTGCAGCAAGGGAGGTCTAGGTTGGACATTAGGAAAAAGTTCCTAACTGTCAGGGTGGTTAAACACTGGAATAAATTGAAGAGGGAGGTTGTGGAATCTCCATCTCTTGAGATATTTAAGAGTAGGTTAGATAAATGTCTATCAGGGATGGTCTAGATGGTATTTGGTCCTGCCATGCGGGCAGGGGACTGGACTCGATGACCTCTCGAGGTCCCTTCCAGTCCTAGAATCTATGAATGTATGAAAAAAACACTGTTCTCCACCCCCACCCAAGTTGGCCAGGGAGGCGGCTCTAGCAGGGGGGGCAGGAGGGATTCTGGCAGCAGTGAAGTGGGTTGAGGGGAAGTTGAGATCTTGACCCAAGTCATCCCAGACACTAATGCTAAGCCACAGGATGGCAGCATCTAGTGTCAGTGGAGTCCAAACACTATTTCAACCCCACAGTTTTTGAGGAACAGGAGAAAGGAGAAAAGAAGTAAGAGATGAAGAGAAAGGAAGGAGGGATGGAGGAAAAGGTAAAACAAAAAGGACAAAACCTAATGTCCCCAGTGATTCTACGGGACAAAATCCAAGGGATGAAATAAAATTCTGCCATCTTAAACTACTGTTTTCCATGCCTAGAATTCAGCTGGCACCAGGTGGATCAGACTGAACAGGTTACAAACCTCTCCGAGGCACTTACTTTCTCAACAGGGACGTCTGTTTTCTAGTAAAATCAGTAAAAGGAAAGGAAACAACTCGAAAGAGGTTCCTCCTCGCATTCACATATGTGAACCCTAATACTCTCTCAGTCCTCAAAGAGAGACCTCGAGAAGGAGACTTCCTGAAGCAAAGCCACAGGGGTCTCTGAGGTTTCCCTGGCCCTGGGCCCCTGTCCTGCCTGGCTGATATCAGCATCTCTCTCTGAGGTCACCACCTCCCTAACACCTTTGAGCAATTCACCTCCTCAACCCCAGAATGGAATCTTCTTGTCCTTTCTAGTAACCTCCAGTTCCAACCCCACTCCTTGTAGGATGAGCTCCTGCTACCTCCTGCTCAGTGCCCTTGACAGCTGTTCCACCTCCAAACCACAGCTCAAGTTATCAGAACCCTCTTCTCCACCCCCACCCAGGTTGGGCAGGGAGGCAGATCTAGGAGGGGGGGCAGCAGGGATTCTGAAAGCAGAAAAGTGCGTTGCGGGGAGGTTGAGACCTTGCCCCAAGTCATCCCAGACAGTCATGTTAAGCCAGAGGATGGGAGCATCTAGTGTCAGTGGAGTCCAAGCACTATTTAAACCTCACAGTATTGGATCAACTTTCCGCAAGGGGAGGTGAAGAGCACCGCCAACAACAAACACACACACACACACACACACACACACACCCCACTCCTGGTGGTGGGAGGGGAACAGGAGAAAGGACAAAAGAAGTAAGAGATGAAGAGAAAGGAAGGAGGGATGGAGGAAAAGGTAAAACGAAAAGGACAAAACCTAATGTCCCCAGTGATTCCACGGGACAAAATCCCAGGGAGGGAATAAAATTCTGCCACCTTGAGCTAGTGTTTTCCATGCCTAGAATAAAGCTGGCACCAGGTGGATCAGACTGAAAAGGTTACAAACCTCTCCGAGGCTCTTACCTTCTTAACAGGGACGTCTGTTTTCTAGTAAAATCAGTAAAAGGAAAGGAGAAAACTCGAAAGAGGCTCCTGCACGCACTCACGTACGTGAACCCTAATACTCTCTCAGTCCTCAAAGAGAGACCTCGAGAAGGAGACTTGCTGAAGCAAAGCCACAGGGTCTCTGAGGTTTCCCTGGCCCTGTGCTCCTGTCCTGCCAGGCTGATGTCAGCATCTCTCTCTGAGGTCACCACCTCCCTAACACATTTGACCAATAAGCTGACATCCTGCAAAAGGCCTTTGTGATGTCACTGCCACACCCAACCAAACCCTCAAGTGCTAATGTCCTGCTGCTGGCCTGACACTTTGAAGGTTTGAGGTTGTCATAACTATAAAGGGAAGGGTAACAGCTGTCCTGTGTACAGTACTATAAAATCCCTCCTGGCCAGAGACTCCAAAATCCTTTTCCCTGTAAAGGGTTAAGAAGCTCAGGTAACCTGGCTGGCATCTGACCTAAAGGACCAATAAGGGGACAAGATACTTTCAAATCTTGGGGAGGGGAAGGCTTTTGTTTGTGTTCTTTGTTTGTGTGGGTGTTCGCCCTCGGGACTGAGAGGGACCAGACATCAATCCAGGTTCTCCACATCTTTCTAAACAAGTCTCTCCTATTTCAAACAGGGCGTGTTAGTTTTCCTTTGTTTTCTCAACTTGTAAATGTACCTTTTACTAGAGTGTTTATCTTTGTTTGCTGTACTTTTAACCTAAGACTAGAGGGGAGTCCTCTGAGCTCTTTAAGTTTGATTACCCTGTAAGGTTAATTTCCATACTGATTTTACAGAGATGATTTTTACCTTTTTCTTTAATTAAAAACCTTCTTTTTAAGAACCTGATTGATTTTTCCTTGTTTTAAGATCCAAGCGGTTTGGATCTTGATTCACCAGGAGTTGGTGGGAGGAAGGAGGGGAATGGTTAATTTCTCCTTGTTTTAGATCCAAGGGGATTGGATCTGTGTTCACCAGGAGTTGGTGGGAGGAAGGAGGGGGGATGGTTAATTTCTCCTTGTTTTAAAATCCAAGGGGTTTGGATCTGTATTCACCAGGGAATTGGTGAAAGGTTTCTCAAGGCTACCCAGGGGAGGAAATTAGCCTTGGGATGGTGGTTAAGCTTAGAAGTTTTCATGCAGGCCCCTACATTTGTACCCTAAACTTCAAAGTGGGGATACAGCCTTGACACAGGTACTCTCTGTGGATCACCCCACTCAATGCGTCTTCATTCTAGGAAGCAAGTCGGCTAGACAGTAAAACATCAGAGGCTGCTCCCAATACTACACTCAGTGTTTCCAAAAGTAGGAGACTTTCTGGCCACAAGAGACCTTTAGAGCATCTCATCTAATCTCCTCCATATCATAGGCCTCCTGTATAGTACAATAGTTACTTTTTCGGCGCACACATTCCAGAAAGGCATCTAGTCTTCATTCAATGACATCAAGAGATGGAGAATCCACCACTTTCCCTTTTAGTGAGTGCCAGGGGGCTCCATTTCCCCTTCCACTAGCTCGCCATTTACAGGGAGACAGAGCAGTACCTGCAGCAGGGAGCGGGAATTGCTGAAGGCCTCAGAGGCGCAGCCCCTGCAGTGTCTCAGGCACCTGGCGCAAGTGGCGGATGATGCGGGTGCATCACTTTGGCCGTGACGTCCTCCTCCTGCAAGGGAACGAGAACCTGTCAGAGACTCAAACGCCCCGAGGAATCAGGGGGAATTAAGGGCACCTGGAACCAGCAGTATTTAAACTGACTACCTGCCCACCACTGAGGGATGAATTCACCTCCTGAACCCCAGAATGGAGTCTTCTTGTCCTTTCTAGTATCCTCCAGTGCCAACCCACCACCCTGTAGGGTGAGCTCCTGCTACCTCCCCCTCAGTACCCTTGACAGCTGTTCTACCTCCAAACCACAGCTCAAGTTATCAGAACCCTCTTCTCCACCCCCACCCAGGTTGCGCAGGGAGGCGGCTCTAGCAGTGGGGGCAGGAGGGATTCTGGCAGCAGTGAAGTGGGTTGCGGGGAGGTTGAGATCTTGCCCCAAGTCATCCCAGACACTAATGCTAAACCACACGATGGCAGCATCTAGTGTCAGTGGAGTCCAAGCACTATTTGAACCCGACAGTTTTGGATCAACTTCCCACAAGGGGAGGTGAAGAGCACCCCCAGCAACACACACACCACTCCTGGAGGTGGGAGGGGAACAAGAGAAAGGACAAAAGAAGTAAGAGATGAAGAGAAAGAAAGGAGGGATGGAGGAAAAGGTAAAACGAAAAAGGACAAACCCTAGTGTCCCCAGTGATTCCACGGGACAATATTCCAGGGAGGGAATAAAATTCTGCCACCTTAAACTACTGTTTTCCATGCCGAGAATTCAGCTGGCACCAGATGGATCAGACTGAGCAGGTTCCAAAACCTCTTGGAGGCTCTTACCTTCTAATTTTCAAGTAAAATCAGTAAAAGGAAAGGAGAAAACTCGAAAGAGGCTCCTGCTCGCACTCACATACGTCAACCCTAACACTCTCTCAGTCCTCAAAACGAAACCTCGAGAAGGAGACTTGCTGAAGCAAAGCCACAGGGGTCTCTGAGGTTTCCCTGGTTGTAAGCCCCTGTCCTCCCTGGCTGAAGACAGCATCTCTCTCTGAGGTCACCACCTCCCTAACACCTTTGACCAGTACGCTGAGGTCCTTGAAAAAGCCTTTGTGATATCACTGCCACACCCAACCAAACCCTAAAGTGCTCATGTCCTGCTGCTGGCCTGACACTTTGAAGGTTTGAGCTACGCTCTGTGGATCACACCACAAAATTCGTCTTCATTCTAGGAAGCAAGCTAGCTAGACAGTAAAACATCAGAGGCTGCTCCCAATACTACACTCAGTGTTTCCAAAGGTAGGAGACTTTCTGGCCAGAAGAGACCTTTACAGCATCTCATCTAACCCCCTCCATATCATAGGCTTCCAGTATAGTACAATAGTTACTTTTTGGGCACACACATTCCAGAAAGGCATCTAGTCTTCAATCAATGACATCAAGAGTTGGAGAATCCACCACTTTCCCTTTTAGTGAGTGCCAGGGGGCTCCATTTCCCCTTCCACTAGCTCCCCATTTACAGTGAGCCAGAGCAGTACCTGCAGTAGGGAGAGGGAGTTGCTAAGGCCTCAGAGGAACAGCCCCTGCAGTGTCTCAGGCACATGGCGTAAGTGCCGGATGATGCGGAGCTGGTGCATCCCTTTGGCCGTGATGTCCTCCTCCTGCAAGGGAACGAGAACGCTTTCAGAGACTCAAATGCCCCGAGGAATCAGGGGCA
>NW_027053562.1:0-27000 GCF_011386835.1 Chrysemys picta bellii
CTAGAAAGGACAAGAAGACTCCATTCTGGGGTTCAGGAGGTGAATTTATCCCTCAGTGGTGGGCAGGTGATGGGTGGAAGTAGTGCTGGTTCTTCTTCGAGTGCTTGCTCATATCCATTCCATTAGGTGTGTGTGCGCGCCGCGTGCACGATCGTCGGAAGATTTTCTACCCTAGCAACACCGGCGGGTCGGCTGTGGAGCCCCCTAGAGTGGCGCCTTCATGGCGCTGAATATATACCCCAGCCGACCCGGCGCCCCCTCAGTTCCTTCTTACCGCCCCTGACGGTCGTTGGAACTGTGGAGCGCTGCTTAGCTGTTCTCCACTCTCCCTAGCTTGCTTAGTCATTCGCAGTTATAGTTATAGTTGTAGTTCTAGTGTTTATAGTTAAATAGTTAAATAGTTTAAAGTTGTTTTAGTTGTTATTGTAGTTCAGGGGATTAAGGGGGTCGTCTCCCCCTTTCTCCCCCGGCTGTGGGGCCGGGCTCATGCCCAACGCTCCCGGCTTCAAGCAGTGCGCCTCCTGCGCTAAGCCTATGCCCACGAGCGACCCGCACGACTCCTGTCTGAAGTGCCTGGGAGAGTCCCATCAAACAGATAAGTGCAAGATCTATAAGGCCTTCAGACCAAGGACCAAGAAGGAGCGGGACTTTCGGCTCCGGCAACTCCTGATGGAGGCGGCACTTAGTCCGGACGCTCCGTCTACAAGTCAGGCCCCGGCACCTAGCGCCTCGGTGCGCAGTGCCCCGGCGGCACCGGCTATGACGACCACGCGAGTGGCGTCGGACAAGCCTCCCCGGCACCGGACCTCGTCGGCACCGCAAGTACAGCAAGTGCCTCGGCGCCGGTCATTATCCCCGGGGCATAAAAAAGCCCATAAGACGGGGACCTCCGTGCCGAAGACGCCGGCTCCCCCAGTGCTGGGGGTAGAGCCGCGTCCACCGGTGGAGCACCGGAAACAGGTGCCTCCAGCACCGTCGACTCCGGCGCCGAGGCCGTTGAGTCCGGTGCAGACGGCGTCTCCACCGAGGCCGGCGGTGATACAGTGCCTCCCGTCGACTCCAGAGACCTTCGCGGCGGCGAGAGACTTAATAGCTCTCACGGAGCCGGCACCGCCCCAACCACCGGCACCGACGGCACCGTTGACTCGCCCGGTCCAGTCGAGGGGGAAACCTGCCTTGATGCGCCCTCCATCGCAAGGGCTGGAACCTCGGCACCGATCCAGGTCCCGAAGCAGGTCCCCACGCCGCTCGCAGTCCCGGCACCGAATATCGCCTCGGCACCGGTCGTACTCGCGGCCAAGATCTTCTTCGCGGCACCGCTCTACGTCTCGGCACCGCTATGATCGTCGGCACCGATCAACGTCGAGACGTAGTTCTCGGCACCGCTACGGTCGACGCTCGACGTCGAGAGGCCTCTCCCGGCACCGGGCATACTCCAGGTCCTCGTCGAGGTCCAGATCCGACTCCCGGCACCGACGAGGTCATCGGCACCGGTCACGGTCCCGGCACCGATCGCCGGCACCGCGTAGAGATAGATCATCTCCGGACCGGCACCGTGCGGCACCGCAGCCCACGGGAATCGTCTCGACGCTCTCGGCACCGCCGTGGCCATCGAGATCGGTGTCCCGCTCCTCGGAGGACCTCTCGAGATCGGCATACCCCCCTCAGGGGCAAGCCGAGGAACAGGACTTGGGACATTGGCAGGACACGACAGAGGACCATTCTCATGGCCCATCTCACTGGTCGTTTTGGACCCCGTGGGCGTACCATCAGGCGCAAGGGGCTCCAATTGCTTCGACCTCTCGCTCCGGTCACTCCGTCAGAAGGGCCCCGGAGTCCACCATTTCTCGGCCTCCGCCAGGGGGCATGGAGGCTTCTGTGTCCGCACCACCTGACGCCCTGGACCCAGGCGCAGGTGATGCTCCAGCCCAGGAACAGGGAGAACAGGACCAGCCCTTGGATCCTGTTCCACCGGAGGCATCTTCCTCTTCTTCTCCGGATGAGGCAGTGGCGGGCACATCGTGCACAGGCCCACCTCCAATAGATCTTCGGGCTCACCAGGATCTTCTGCGCAGGATGGCCCGTAACATGGACCTGCAGGCGGAGGAGATAGTGGAGGTGCACGACCCGATCGTGAATATCCTCGGAGCGGATGCCCCATCGAGGGTGGCGTTACCCCTGATCCGCACGATACAGGCCAATGCTTCTACGATATGGCAGACTCCTGCCTCTATCCCGCCCACAGCGAGAGGGGTGGAAAGGAAATACTTTGTCCCGTCTAAAGACTACGGGTACTTGTATACCCACCCCCAGCCGTGTTCACTGGTGGTGGCATCAGTGAACGCAAGGGAGCGCCACGGTCAGCAGGCCGCAGCGCCCAAATCAAAGGAGGCTAAGCGCCTCGATTTATTCGGCCGTAAAGTTTACTCAGCCGGAGGGCTGCAACTTAGAGCGGCTAACCAGCAGGCGCTCTTGAGCCGCTATAGCTTTAACTCCTGGAACTCTATGGGGAAGTTTAAGGAGTTGGTTCCCCAAGAGTCCAGAGAGGAGTTTGGAGCCCTGGTAGAGGAGGGTAAGAAGGTGACTCGGACCTCCTTACAGGCCTCCTTAGACATAGCGGACTCTGCTGCGAGAACCCTGGCCTCAGGTATCGCTATGCGGAGGATCTCCTGGCTCCAGGTTTCGGGTCTGCCTCAGGAACTGCAGCAAACCCTGCAGGATCTACCCTTCGAAGGTCAAGGGTTGTTTTCTGAAAAGACGGACTCTCGCCTGCAGAGCCTCAAGGACTCCAGGACGATCATGCGTTCCTTGGGGATGCATGTTGTGGGCCCTCAGCGCAGGCCATTTAGACCGCAGCCTCAGCGCTTCTACCCCCCCCGGCCTCGTCAGAGACAGGACTCGGCCCGGAGGCGAGGGCGAGGTGGTAGAAGAAGGTGGACCGGCCCTCAACCTGGTCAGAACCAGGGGCCACCTAGACCACCTTCAGGCCCCAGGCAGAACTTTTGAAGGTGCGGTCGAGGACGGCGCCCCAGTCATCCCCCAGGATCCAGCCCCCTCCTTTCGGGATCGCCTCTCCCACTTCCACCGTGTTTGGTGCCTTATAACTTCGGACCGTTGGGTCCTTCGCACGGTGGAGAGGGGATACGCTATCCAGTTTTCTTCAATCCCCCCCTCCCACCCCCCTTCCCCGTCCCTCTTCAGGGACCCTTCTCACGAGCAACTTCTTATACAGGAAGTTTCTACGCTCCTCGCTATGGGGGCCATAGAGGAGGTTCCAGTGGAGTTAAGGGGCAGGGGATTCTATTCCCGTTACTTCCTCATTCCCAAGTCCAAAGGAGGTCTGCGACCTATCTTGGACTTGCGCGGACTCAACAAATTCGTAGTAAAGTTGAAGTTCCGCATGGTCTCTCTGGGGGCCATTATCCCTTCCCTCGATCCTGGAGACTGGTTCGCCGCCCTCGACATGAAAGACGCATACTTTCACATTGCTATTTACCCGCCTCACAGACGCTTCCTGCGATTCGTGGTAAACAGGGTGCACTACCAATTTGCAGTCCTTCCCTTCGGCCTATCCTCGGCCCCACGGGTGTTCACGAAATGTATGGCTGTCGTTTGCAGCGTACCTTCGTCGGCAAGGGATACAGGTGTTCCCGTACCTAGACGACTGGCTGGTACGCGGTCGCACCAAAGAACAAGTTCGAGATCACGTCCACATAATAGTGCACACATTCAACAAGTTGGGTATCCTACTCAACAAGGACAAATCCACTCTAGAACCTACCCAGAGAATAGAATTCATCGGCGCGGTTCTAGACTCCAGACGCGCACAAGCCATCCTGCCAGACAATCGCTTTTGCACCATCACGAGCCTCATTCAAGGACTCAAGGCCTTTCCAACTACCACGGTGAGGTCGTGCCTTACCCTGCTGGGTCACATGGCTTCCTGCACGTACGTAACCAGGCATGCCAGACTTCGGCTTCGCCCACTCCAGACCTGGGTGTCATCAATATACCGCCCACATCGGGACAGCCTGAACATGGTGGTCACAGTCCCGAACTCGGTCCTGACCTCCCTCACATGGTGGCTAGATCACAATGTGGTTTGCGAGGGGATGCCGTTTCACGCCCCACAACCCTCTCTGCATCTGGTCACAGACGCTTCATCTCTGGGTTGGGGCGCCCATCTCAACGAGCACCATACCCAGGGCCTGTGGACTGCACCCCAGCTAGCCCTGCACATCAATGTTCGGGAACTGATGGCGGTGCGCCTGGCGTGCCAGGCATTTCTCAATCTCCTACGTGGCCGCTGTGTGTTAGTTCTCATCGACAACACCACGGCCATGTTTTACATCAACAAGCAAGGAGGAGCACGTTCGTCAATTCTATGCCAAGAGGCCATTCGCCTGTGGGACTTCTGCATCGCCCACTCAATCCTTCTCACGGCATCGTTCCTCCCTGGAGTCCAGAACACTTTAGCGGACCGACTCAGCAGGTCCTTTCAAACACACGAGTGGTCTATCCGTCCGGACATCATACATTCCGTTTTCCAGAAGTGGGGGTTTCCCCAGATAGACCTGTTTGCATCTCGAGACAACAGGAAGTGCCACGTATTCTGCTCCCTGCAAGGTCGAGCTCCGGGCTCCCTCTCGGATGCGTTTCTCCTTCCCTGGAAAGACCACCTGTTCTATGCCTTCCCTCCGTTTCCTCTGGTCCACAAGGTACTGTTCAAATTGCGCAGAGACCAGGCACAGGTGATTCTGATCGCCCCAGCGTGGCCGAGACAACATTGGTACACCACGCTGTTGGAACTCTCGGTTCAGACACCGATCCCGCTTCCATTATGCCCGGATCTCATCTCTCAGGACCACGGTCGCCTGCGTCACCCCGACCTGCAATCACTCCACCTCACGGCGTGGCTGCTCCATGGTTCACCCAGGCAGAGCAGCAGTGCTCGCACTCTGTCCAACAGATTCTGCTGAGCAGTAGGAAGCCCTCAACACGGACCACATACTTGGCCAAGTGGAAGCGGTTCTCCTGTTGGTGCGAACAACGAGCCACGTCCCCGTTACAGGCACCTATCCCTCTCATTTTGGAATATCTCCTCTCCCTAAAACAGCAGGGGTTGGCGATATCTTCAATTAGAGTTCACCTGGCCGCTATATCGGCCTTTCACCCAGGGGAACTCGCGTCTTCGGTATTCTCTAACCCGATGGTCGTTAGATTCCTCAAGGGCTTAGACCGGATGTACCCACAGCAACGTCAGCCCGTTCCGACGTGGGACCTCAACCTGGTTCTTTCCAAGCTCACAGGTCCTCCATTCGAGCCACTGGCCACCTGTTCACTTCTGTACCTATCCTGGAAGACAGCCTTCCTCGTAGCCATCACCTCAGCAAGGCGCGTTTCTGAACTCAGGGCGCTTACATCCGAGCCCCCTTACACAGTTTTCCATAAGGATAAAGTGCAGCTTCGTCCACATCCTGCCTTTCTCCCTAAGGTGGTTTCTCCTTTTCATATCAACCAGGATATATTTCTCCCGGTCTTTCATCCTAAACCACATGCCACTCGCCAGGATCAACGTTTGCATTCTCTGGACGTACGCAGGGCACTGGCCTTCTCTATTGACCGCACAAGGCACTTTAGAAAGACGACGCAACTCTTCGTTGCAGTGGCCGACCGAATGAAAGGCTCACCGGTCTCCTCACAACGCCTATCCTCCTGGATTACGTCTTGCATCCGGACTTGCTATGACCTGGCAGGTGTCTCAGCACCGCACCTCACCGCTCACTCCACGAGGGCCCAAGCTTCCTCGACGGCTTTCCTGGCGCAAGTTCCGATCCAGGACATTTGTAGAGCTGCGGTTTGGTCATCAGTCCACACGTTTACAGAGCACTATGCACTAGTGCAGCAGTCCAGGGACGATGCTGCCTTCGGATCAGCGGTTTTGCACACAGCAATGTCTCACTCCGACCCCACCACCTAAGTTGGGCTTGGGAGTCACCTAATGGAATGGATATGAGCAAGCACTCGAAGAAGAAAAGACGGTTACTCACCGTTGTAACTGTTGTTCTTCGAGATGTGTTGCTCATATCCATTCCAAACCCGCCCCCCGTCCCCACTGTCGGAGTAGCCGGCAAGAAGGAACTGAGGGGGCGCCGGGTCGGCTGGGGTATATATTCAGCGCCATGAAGGCGCCACTCTAGGGGGCTCCACAGCCGACCCGCCGGTGTTGCTAGGGTAGAAAATCTTCCAACGATCGTGCACGCGGCGCGCACACACACCTAATGGAATGGATATGAGCAACACATCTCGAAGAACAACAGTTACAACGGTGAGTAACCGTCTTTTCCAGGTGCCCTTAATTCCCGCTGATTCCTCGGGGCGTTTGAGTCTCTGACAGGTTCTCGTTCCCTTGCAGCAGGAGGACGTCACGGCCAAAAGTGATGCACCAGCTCCGCATCATCCGGCACTTGCGCCAGATTCCTGAGACACTGCAGGGGCTGTGCCTCTGAGGCCATCAGCAACTCCCGCTCCCTGCTGCAGGTACTGCTCTGGCTCACTGTAAATGGGGTGCTAGTGGAAGGGGAAATGGAGCCCCCTGGCACTCACTAAAAGGGAAAGTGGTGGATTCTCCATCTCTTGATGTCATTGAAGGAAGACTAGATGCCTTTCTGGAATGTGTGTGCCCAAAGAGTAACTATTGTACTATACAGGAAGCCTATGATATGCAGAGGCTTAGATTAGATGCTCTAAAGGTCCCTTGTGGCCATAAAGTCTACTAATTTTGGAAACACTGAGTGTAGCATTGGGAGCAGCCTCTGATGTTTTACTGTCTAGCCCACTTGCTTCCTAGAATGAAGACGCATTGAGTGGGGTGATCCACAGAGAGTAGCTCAAACCTTCATAGTGTCAGGCCAGCAGCAGGACATTAGCACTTAAGGGTTTGATTGGTGGCAGTGATATCACAAAGGTCTTTTGCAGGATGTCAGCTTATTGGTCAAATGTGTTAGGGAGGTGGTGACCTCAGAGAGAGATGCTGACATCAGCCTGGCAGGACAGGAGCACAGGGCCAGGGAAACCTCAGAGACCCTGTGGCTTTGCTTCAGCAAGTCTCCTTCTCGGGGTCTCTCTTTGAGGACTGAGAGAGTATTAGGGTTCACGTACGTGAGTGCGTGCAGGAGCCTCTTTCGAGTTTTCTCCTTTCCTTTTACTGATTTTACTAGAAAACAGACGTCCCTGTTTAGAAGGTAAGAGCCTCCAAGAGGTTTTGGCAGCTGCTCAGTCTGATCCACGTGGTGCCAGCTGAATTCTAGGCATGGAAAACAGTAGTTTAAGATGGCAGAATTTTATTCCATCCCTTGGATTTTGTGCCGTAGAATCACTGGGGACATTAGGGTTTGTCCTTTTTGTTTTACCTTTTCCTCCATCCCTCCTTCCTTTCTCTTCATCTCTTACTTCTTTTGTCCTTTCTCCTGTTCCTCGAAAACTGTAGGGTTGAAATAGTGTTTGGACTCCCCTAACACTAGATGCTGCCATCCTGTGGCTTAGCATTAGTGTCTGGGATGACTTGAGGTAAGATCTCAACTTCCCCGCAACCCACTTCACTGCTGGCAGAATCCCTCCTGCCCCCCCTGCTAGAGCCGCCTCCCTGGCCAACCTGGGTGGGGGTGGAGAACAGTGTTTTTTTCATACATTCATAGATTATCGGACTGGAAGGGACCTCGAGAGGTCATCGAGTCCAGTCCCCTGCCCGCATGGCAGGACCAAATACCATCTAGACCATCCCTGATAGACATTTATCTAACCTACTCTTAAATATCTCAAGAGATGGAGATTCCACAACCTCCCTCGGCAATTTATTCCAGTGTTTAACCACCCTGACAGTTAGGAACTTTTTCCTAATGTCCAACCTAGACCTCCCTTGCTGCACTTTAAACCCATTGCTTCTGGTTCTATCCTTAGAGGCTAAGGTGAACAAGTTTTCTCCCTCCTCCTTATGACACCCTTTTAAATACCTGAAAACTGCTATCATGTCTCCTCTCAGTCTTCTCTTTTCCAAACTAAACAAAGCCAATTCTTTCAGCCTTCCTTCATAGGTCATGTTCTCAAGACCTTTAATCATTCTTGTTGCTCTTCTCTGGACCCTTTCCAATTTCTCCACATCTTTTTTAAAATGCGGTGCCCAGAACTGGACACAATACTCCAGCTGAGGCCTAACCAGAGCAGAGTAGAGCGGAAGAATGACTTCTCGTGTCTTGCTCACAACACACCTGTTAATACATCCCAGAATCAGGTTTGCTTTTTTTGCAACAGCATCACACTGTTGACTCATATTTAGCTTGTGGTCCACTATAACCCCTAGATCCCTTTCTGCCGTACTCCTTCCTAGACAGTCTCTTCCCATTCTGTATGTGTGAAACTGATTGTTCCTTCCTAAGTGGAGCACTTTGCATTTGTCTTTGTTAAACTTCATCCTGTTTAACTCAGACCATTTCTCCAATTTGTCCAGATCATTTTGAATTATGACCCTGTCCTCCAAAGCAGTTGCAATCCCTCCCAGTTTGGTATCATCCGCAAACTTAATAAGCGTACTTTCTATGCCAATATCTAAGTCGTTGATGAAGATATTGAACAGCGCCGGTCCCAAAACAGACCCCTGCGATACCCCACTCGTTATGGCTTTCCAGCAGGATTGGGAACTATTAATAACAACTCTCTGAGTACGGTTATCCAGCCAGTTATGCACCCACCTTATAGTAGCCCCATCTAAATTGTATTTGCCTAGTTTATCAATAAGAATATCATGCGAGACCGTATCAAATGCCTTACTAAAGTCTAGGTATACCACATCCACAGCCTCACCCTTATCCACAAGGCTCGTTCTCCTATCAAAGAAAGCTATCAGATTGGTTTGACATGATTTGTTCTTCACAAATCCATGCTGGCTGTTCCCTATCACCTTACCACCTTCCAAGTGTTTGCAGATGATTTCCTTAATTACTTGCTCCATTATCTTCCCTGGCACAGAAGTTAAACTCACTGGGGTCTGTAGTTTCCTGGGTTGTTTTTATTTCCCTTTTTATAGATGGGCACTATATTTGCCCTTTTCCAGTCTTCTGGAATCTCTCCCGTCTCCCATGATTTTCCAAAGATAATAGCTAGAGGCTCAGATACCTCCTCTATTAGCTCCTTGAGTATTCTAGGATGCATTTCATCAGGCCCGGGTGACTTGCAGGCATCTAACTTTTCTAAGTGATTTTTAACTTGTTCTTTTTTTATTTTATCTGCTAAACCTACCCCCTTCCCATTAGCATTCACTATGTTAGGCATTCCTTCAGACTTCTCGGTGAAGACCGAAACAAAGAAGTCATTAAGCATCTCCGCCATTTCCAAGTTTCCTGTTACTGTTTCTCCCTCTTCACTAAGCAGTGGGCCTACCCTGTCTTTGGTCTTCCTCTTGCTTCTAATGTATTGATAAAAAGTCTTCTTGTTTCCCTTTATTCCCGTAGCTAGTTTGAGCTCATTTTGTGCCTTTGCCTTTCTAATCTTGCCCCTGCATTCCTGTGTTGTTTGCCTATATTCATCCTTTGTAATCTGTCCCAGTTTCCATTTTTTATATGACTCCTTTTTATTTTTTAGATCATGCAAGATCTCATGGTTAAGCCAAGGTGGTCTTTTGCCACATTTTCTATCTTTCCTAACCAGCGGAATAGCTTGCTTTTGGGCCCTTAATAGTGTCCCTTTGAAAAACTGCCAACTCTCCTCAGTTGTTTTTCCCCTCAGTCTTGATTCCCATGGGACCTTACCTATCAGCTCTCTGAGCTTACCAAAATCTGCCTTCCTGAAATCCATTGTCGCTATTTTGCTGTTCTCCCTTCTACCCTTCCTTAGAATTGCAAACTCTATGATTTCATGATCACTTTCACCCAGGCTGCCTTCTACTTTCAAATTCTCAACGAGTTCCTCCCTATTTGTTAAAATCAAGTCTAGAACAGCTTCCCCCCAGTAGCTTTTTCAACCTTCTGAAATAAAAAGTTGTCTCCAATGCAGTCCAGGAATTTGTTGGATAGTCTGTGCCCCGCTGTGTTATTTTCCCAACATATAGCCGGATAGTTGAAGTCCCCCATCACCACCAAATCTTGGGCTTTGGATGATTTTGTTAGTTGCTTAAAAAAAGCCTCATCCACCTCTTCCACCTGGTTAGGTGGCCTGTAGTAGACTCCTAGCATGACATCTCCCTTGTTTTTTACCCTTTTTAGCCTAACCCAGAGACTCTCAACACTTCCGTCTCCTATGTCCATCTCTACCTCAGTCCAAGTGTGTATATTTTTAATATACAAGGCAACACCTCCTCCCTTTTTCCCCTGTCTATCCTTCCTGGGCAAGCTGTACCCATCCACACCAACATTCCAATCATGTGTATTATCCCACCAAGTTTCAGTAATGCCAACAATGTCATAGTTGTATTTATTTATTAGCACTTCCAGTTCTTCCTGCTTATTCCCCATACTTCTCGCATTTGTATAGAGACATCTAAGATACTGGTTTGATCTTTCCTCCCAGTTTTGTCCTGACCCTCCTTTCCCTCTGACAATATAGCCCACACTCCCTCTCGTTTTTGACCCATCTCCCCGGTCTCCATGTTCCCCACTTACCTGTGGGCTTTGCTCACCTGTCCCCGTCGAACCTAGTTTAAAGCCCTCCTCACTAGGTTAGCCAGTCTGTGTCCAAAGGTACTAATAACTTGAGCTGTGGTTTGGAGGTGGAACAGCTGTCAAGGGCACTGAGGGGGAGATAGCAGGAGCTCATCCTTCAAGGAGGGGGGTTGGCACTGGAGGTTACTAGAAAGGACAAGAAGACTCCATTCTGGGGTTCAGGAGGTGAATTCATCCCTCAGTGGTGGGCAGGTAGTCAATTTAAATACTGCTGGTTCCAGGTGCCCTTAATTCCCCCTGATTCCTCGGGACCTTTGAGTCTCTGACAGGTTCTCGTTCCCTTGCAGCAGGAGGACGTCACGGCCAAAGTGATGCACCAGCTCTGCATCATCCAGCACTTGCGCCAGGTGCCTGAGACACTGCAGGGGCTGTTCCTCTGAGGCCTTCAGCAACTCCCGCTCCCTGCTGCAGGTACTGCTCTGGCTCACTGTAAATGGGGAGCTAGTGGAAGGGGAAATGGAGCCCCCTGGCCCTCACTAAAAGGGAAAGTGGTGGATTCTCCATCTCTTGATGTCATTGAAGGAAGACTAGATGCCTTTCTGGAATGTGTGTGCCCAAAGAGTAACTATTGTACTATACAGGAGGCCTATGATATGCAGCGGGTTAGATTAGATGCTCTAAAGGTCTCTTCTGACCATAAAGTATCAGGGGGTAGCCGTGTTAGTCTGTATCTACAAAAACAACAAGGAGTCTGGTGGCACCTTAAAAACTAACAGATGTTAGTCTGTAAAGTAGTAGACCATAAAGTCTACTAATTTTGGAAACACTGAGTGTAGCATTGGGAGCAGCCTCTGATGTTTTACTGTCTAGCCCGCTTGCTTCCTAGAATGAGGACGCATTGAGTGGGGTGATCCACAGAGAGTAGCTCAAACCTTCAAAGTGTCAGGCCAGTAGCAGGACATTAGCACTTTAGGGTTTGGTTGGGTGTGGCAGTGATATCACAAAGGTCTTTTGCAGGACCTCAGCATATTGGTCAAAGGTGTTAGGCAGGTGGTAACCTCAGAGAGAGATGCTGCCATCAGCGAGGCAGGACAGGGGGGCATGGCCAGGGAAACCTCAGAGACCCCTTTGGCTTTGCTTTAGCAAGTCTCCTTCTCGAGGTCTCCCTTTTTAGGACTCAGAGAGTATTAGGGTTCAAGTATGTGAGTGCGAGGAGGAACCTCTTTCGAGTTTCTCCTTTTATTGATTTTACTAGAAAACAGACGTGCCTGTTGAGAAGGTAAGAACCTTGGAGAGGTTTTTAACCTGCTCAGTCTGCAGTCTGATCCATCTGGTGCCAGCTGAATTCTAGGCATGGAAAACACTAGTTCAAAGTGGCAGAATTTTATAGCCCACCTGGGATTTTGTGCCGTAGAATCACTGGGGACATTAGGGTTTGTCCTTTTTGTTTTACCTTTTCCTTGCTTTCTCTTGTTCCCCTCCCACCACCAGGAGTGGTGTGTGTGTGTGTGTGTGTTGCTGGGGGTGCTCTTCACCTCCCCTTGTGGGAAGTTGACACTGCAAGGGCTGTGCCTCTGTGGACATCAGCAACTCCCACTCCCTGCTGCAGGTACTGCTCTGGCTCACTGTAAATGGGGTGCTAGTGGAAGGGGAAATGGAACCCCCTGGCCCTCACTAAAAGGGAAAGTGGTGGATTCTCCATCTCTTGATGTCATTGAATGAAGACTAGATGCCTTTCTGGAATGTTTGTGCCCAAAGAGTAACTATTGTACTATACAGGAAGCCTATGATATGCAGGGGCTTAGATTAGATGCTCTAAAGGTCCCTTGTGGCCATAAAGTCTACTAAATTTGGTGTTAGGCAGGTGGTAACCTCAGAGAGAGATGCTGCCATCAGCGAGGCAGGACAGGGGGGCATGGCCAGGGAAACCTCAGAGACCCCTGTGGCTTTGCTTCAGCAAGTCTCCTTCTCGAGGTTTCTCTTGAGGACTGAGAGAGTATTAGGGCTGACGTATGTGAGTGAGAGCAGGAGCCTCTTTCGAGTTGTCTCCTTTCCTTTTACTGATTTTACTAGAAAACAGACGTCCCTGTTAAGAAGTTAAGAGCCTCGGAGAGGTTTGTAACCTTTTCAGTCTGATCCACCTGGTGCCAGCTGAATTCTAGGCATGGAAAACACTAGCTCAAGGTGGCAGAATTTTATTCCCTCCCTGGGATTTTGTCCTGTGGAATCACTGGGGACATTAGGTTTTGTCCTTTTCGTTTTACCTTTTCCTCCATCCCTCCTTCCTTTCTCTTCATCACTTACTTCTTTTGTCCTTTCTCCTGTTCCCCTCCTACCACCAGGAGTGTGTGTGTGTGTGTGTGTGTGTGTGTGTGTGTGTGTGTGTTTGTGTGTTGTTGGCGGTGCTCTTCACCTCCCCTTGTGGAAAGTTGATCCAATACTGTGAGGTTGAAATAATGCTTGGACTCCACTGACACTAGATGCTCCCATCCTGTGGCTTAACATGACTGTCTGCGATGACTTGGGGCAAGGTCTCAACCTCCCCGCAACGCACTTTTCTGCTTTCAGAATCCCACCTGCCCCCCCTGCTAGAGCCGCCTCCCTGCCCAACCTGGGTGGGGGTGGAGAAGAGGGTTCTGATAACTTGAGCTGTGGTTTGGAGGTGGAACAGCTGTCAACGGCACTGAGCTGGAGGTAGCAGGAGCTCATCCTACAAGGAGTGGGGTTGGCACTGGAGGTTACTAGAAAGGACAAGAAGATTCCATTCTGGGGTTGAGGAGGTGAATTGCTCAAAGGTGTTAGGGAGGTGGTGACCTCAGAGAGAGATGCTGACATGAGCCAGGCATGACAGGAGCACAGGGCCAGGGAAACCTCAGAGACCCCTGTGGTTTTGCTTCAGCAAGTCTCCTTCTCGAGGTCTCTCTTTGAGGACTGACAGAGTATTAGGGTTCACGTATGTGAGTGGGAGCAGGAGCCTCTTTCGAGTTTTCTCCTTTCCTTTTACTGATTTTACTAGAAATTAGTTAGAAGCAACAAAGCACATTTGGGGATTTTTCGATGGTTGGGGTCTCTGGTGATTGGTTCCATATAAGATGGGGAAAAAAAAATGGAGTCTCCTTCCTTGGAGGTTTTTAAGGCCCGGCTTGACAAAGACCTGGCTGGGATGATTTAGCTGGGAATTGGTCCTGCTCTGAGCATGGGGTTGGACTAGATGACTTCTTGAGGTCCCTTCCAACTCTGATATTCTATGATTCTATGATTCTATGAAAACAGACTTCCCTGTTGAGAAGGTAAGAGCCTCCAAGAGGTTTTGGAACCTCCACAGTCTGATCCATCTGGTGCCAGCTGAATTCTAGGCATGGGAAACACTAGTTCAAGGTGGCAGAATTTTATTCCGTCCCTTGGATTTTATCCCGTAGAATCACTAGGGATATTAGCGTTTGTCCTTTTCATTTTACCTTTTCCTCCATCCCTCCTTCCTTTTTCTTCATCTCTTACTTCTTTTGTCCTTTCTCTTGTTCCCCTCCCACCACCAGGAGTGGTGTGTGTGTGTGTGTCTGTGTGTGTATTGCTGGGGGTTCTCTTCACCTCTCCTTGTGGGAAGTTCCTCTAAAACTGTGGGGTTGAAATAGTGCTTGGACTCCACTGACACAAGATGCTGCCATCCTGTGTCTTAGCATTAGTGTCTGGGATGACTTGGGGCAAGATCTCAACCTCCCCTCAACCTCTTCACTTCTGGCAGAATTCCTTCCGGCCCCCCCCGCTAGAGCCGCCTCCATGCCCAACCTGGTTGGGGGTGGAGAAGAGGGTTCTGATAACTTGAGGTTCGGTTTGGAGGTGGAACAGCTGTCAAGAACACTGAGTGGGAGGAAGCAGGAGCTCACCCTAGAAGGAGGGGGGTTGGCACTGGAGGTTACTAGAAAGGACAAGAAGACTCCATTCTGGGGTTCAGGAGGTGAATTCATCCCTCAGTGGTGGGCAGGTGCTGAGTGGAAATACTGCTGGTTCCAGGTGCCCTTAATTCCCCCTGATTCCTCGGGGCGTTTGAGTCTCTGACAGGTTCTCGTTCCCTTGCAGGAGGAGGACGTCACGGCCAAAGTGATGCACCCGCATTATCCGCCACTTGCGCCAGGTGCCTGAGACACTGCAGGGGCTGCGCCTCTGAGGCCTTCAGCATCTCCTGCTCCCTGCTGCAGGTACTGCTCTGTCTCCCTGTAAATGGCGAGCTAGTGGAAGGGGAAATGGAGCCCCCTGGCCCTCACTAAAAGGGAAAGTGGTGGATTCTCCATCTCTTGATGTCATTGAATGAAGACTAGATGCCTTTCTGGAATGTGTGTGCCCAAAAAGTAACTATTGTACTATACAGGAGGCCTATGATATGCAGGGGCTTAGATGAGATGCTCTAAAGGTCTCTTGTGGCCATAACGTCTACAAATTTTGGAAACACTGAGTGTAGTATTGGGAGCAGCCTCTGATGTTTTACTGTCTAGCTAGCTTGCTTCGTAGAATGAAGACGAATTTTGTGGTGTGATCCACAGAGCGTAGCTCAAACCTTCAAAGTGTCAGGCAAGCAGCAGGACATGAGCACTTTAGGGTTTGGTTGGGTGTGGCAGTGATATCACAAAGGCTTTTTCAAGGACCTCAGCGTACTGGTCAAAGGTGTTAGGGAGGTGGTGACCTCAGAGAGAGATGCTGTCTTCAGCCAGGGAGGACAGGGGCTTACGACCAGGGAAACCTGAGAGACCCCTGTGGCTTTGCTTCAGCAAGTCTGCTTCTCGAGGTTTCTTTTTGAGGACTGAGAGAGTATTAGGGTTCACGTATTTAAGTGCGAGCAGGAGCCTCTTTCGAGTTTTCTCCTTTCCTTTTACTGATTTTACTTGAAAATTAGAAGGTAAGAGCCTCCAAGAGGTTTTGGAACCTGCTCAGTCTGATCCATCTGGTGCCAGCTGAATTCTCGGCATGGAAAACAGTAGTTTAAGGTGGCAGAATTTTATTCCCTCCCTGGAATTTTGTCCCGTAGAATCACTGGGGACACTAGGGTTTGTCCTTTTCGTTTTACCTTTTCCTCCATCCCTCCTTCCTTTCTCTTCATCTCTTACTTCTTTTGTCCTTTCTCTTGTTCCCCTCCCACCACCAGGAGTGGTGTGTGGGTGGGTGGGTGGGTGGGTGGGTGGTGCTGTTGGTTCTCTTCACCTCCCCTTGTGGGGAGTTGATCCAAAACTGTGGGGTTGAAATAGTGCTTGGACCCCACTGACAGTAGATGCTGCCATTGTGTGACTTAGCATTAGTGTCTGGGATGACTTGGGTCAAGATCTCAACCTCCCTGCAACCCACTTCACTGCTGTCAGAATCCCTCCTGCACACCCTGTTAGAGCCGCCTCCCAGCCCAACCTGTGTCGGGGTGGAGAAGAGGGTTCTGATGACTTTAGCTGTGGTTTGGAGGTGGAATGTCTGTGAAGGGCACTGAGCAGGAGGTAGCAGGAGCTCACCCTAGAAGGAGGGGTGTTAGCTCTGGAGGTTTCTAGAAAGGACAAGTAGAGTCCATTCTGGGGTTCAGGAGGTGAATTCATCTCTCATTGATGGGCAGGTGCTGGGTGGAAATACTGCTGGTTCCAGGTTCCCTTAATTCCCCCTGATTCCTCGGGGCCTTTGAGTCTCTGACAGGTTCTCGTTCCCTTGCAGCAGGAGGACGTCAGGGCCAAAATGATGCACCAGCTCCGCATCATCCTGCACTTACGCCACGTGCCTGAGACACTGCAGGGGCTGCGCCTCTGAGGCCTTCAGGAACTCCCGCTCCCTGCTGCAGGTACTGTTCTGGCTCACTGTAAATGGGGAGCTAGTGGAAGGGGAAATGGATCCCCTGGCACTCACTAAAAGGGAAAGTGATGGATTCTCCATCTCTTAATGTCATTTAATTTAGACTAGATACCTTTCTGGAATGTTTGTGCCCAAAAAGTAACTATTGTACTATACAGGAAGCCCATGATATGCAGGGGCTTAGATTAGATGCTCTAAAGGTCTCTTCTGGCCATAAAGTGTAGTAATTTTGGAAACACGGAGTGTAGCATTGGGAGCAGCCTCTGATGTTTTACTGTCTAGCCGGCTTGCTTCCTAGAATGAAGACGCATTGACTGGGGTGATCCACACAGAGTAGCTCAAACCTTCAAAGTGTCAGGCCAGCACCAGGACATTAGCACTTCAGGGTTTGGTTGGGTGTGGCAGTGACATCACAAAGGCCTTTTGCAGGACGTCAGCTTATTGGTCAAATGTGTTAGGGAGGTGGTGACCTCAGAGAGAGATGCTGACATCAGAGAGAGATGCTGACATGAGGGCCAGGGAAAGCTCAGAGACCCCTCTGGCTTTGCTTCAGCAAGTCTCCTCCTTGAGGTCTCTCTTTGAGGAAAGTAAGTGCCTCGGAGAGGTTTGTATCCTGTTCAGTCTGATCCACCTGGTGCCAGCTGAATTCTAGGCATGGAAAACACTAGTTCAAGGTGGCAGAATTTTATTCCCTCCCTGTGATTTTGTCCCGTAGAATCACTGGGGACATTAGTGTTTGTCCTTTTCGTTTTACCTTTTCCTCCCTCCCTCCTTCCTTTCTCTTCATCTCTTACTTCTTTTGTCCTTTCTCCTGTTCCCCTCCCACCACCGGGAGTGGTTCTTGTGTGTGTGTGTGTTGCTGGGGGTGCTCTTCACCTCCCTTTGTGGGGAGTTCATCCAAACCTGTGTGGTTGAAATAGTGCTTGGACTCCACGGACACTAGATGCTGCCATCGTGTGGATTAGCATTGGTGTCTGGGATGACTTGGGGCAAGATCTCAACCTCCCCGCAACCCACTTCACTGCTGGCAGAATCCCACCTGCCACCCCTGCTAGAGCCGCCTCCCTGGCCAACCTGGGTTGGGGTGGAGAAGAGGGTTCTGATAACTTGAGCTGTGGTTTGGTGGTGGAACAGCTGTCAAGGGCACTGAGAGGGAGGTAGCAGCAGCTCACCCTTCAAGGAGGGGATTTGGCACTGGAGGTTACTAGAAAGGACAATAAGACTCCATTCTGGGGTTCAGGAGGTGAATTCATCCCTCTGTGGTGGGCAGGTGCTGAGTGGAAATACTGCTGATTCCCGGTGCCCTTAATTCCCCCTGATTCCTCGGGGCGTTTGAGTCTCTGACAGGTTCTCGTTCCCTTGCAGCAGGAGGACGTCACGGCCAAAGCTATGCACCAGCTCCGCATCATCCATCACTTGCGCCAGGTGCCTGAGACACTGCAGGGGCTGTGCCTCTGACGCCTTCAGCAACTCCCGCTCCCTGCTGCAGGTACTGCTTTGGTTTACTGTAAATGGGGAGCTAGTGGAAGGGGAAATGGAGCCCCCTGGCACTCACTAAATGGGAAAGTGGTGGATTCTCCATCTCTTGATGTCATTTAATGAAGACTAGATGCCTTTCTGGAATGTGTTTTCTAAGAAAGTAACTGTTGTGCTCTACAGGAAGCCTATGATATGCAGAGGGTTAGATGAGATGCTCTAAAGGTCTCTTCTGGCCATAAAGTCCCCTAATTTTGGAAACACTGAGTGTAGCATTGGGATCAGCCTCTGATGTTTTACCATCTAGCCGGCTTGCTTCCTAGAATGAACAGGCATTGAGTGGTGTGATCCACACAGAGTAGCTGAAACCTTCAAAGTGTCAGGCCAGCAGCAGGACATTAGCACTTCCGGGGAAGGGTGGGTGTGGCAGTGATATCACAAAGGCCTTTTGCAGGACGTCAGCCTATTGGTCAAAGGTGTTAGGGAGGTGGTGACCTCCGAGAGAGATGCTGACATCAGCCTGGCAGGACAGGAGCACAGGGCCAGGGAAACGTCAGAGACCCCTGTGGCTTTGCTTCAGCAAGTCTCCTTCTCGAGGTCTCTCTTTGAGGACTGAGAGAGTGTTAGGACTGTGAGTGTGAGCAGGAGCCTCTTTCGAGTTTTCTCCTTTCCTTTTACTGATTTTACTAGAAAACAGACATCCCTGTTTAGAAAGTAAGAGCCTCCAAGAGGTTTTGGAACCTGCTCAGTCTGATCCATCTGGTGCCAGCTGAATTCTAGGCATGGAAAACACTAGTTCAAGGTGGCAGAATTTTAATCCCTCCCTGTAATATTGTCTGGTAGAATCACTGGGGACATTAGGGTTTGTCCTTTTCGTTTTACCTTTTCCTCCATCCCTCCTTCCTTTCTCTTTATCTCTTACTTCTTTTGTCCTTTCTCTTGTTCCCCTCCCACCACCAGGAGTGGTATATGTGTGTGTGTGTGTGTGTGTGTGTGTGTGTGTGTGTGTGTTGCTGGGGGTGCTCATTACCTCTCCTTGTGGGAAGTTCATCGAAAACTGTGGGGTTGAAATAGTGTTTGGACTCCACTGACACTAGATGCTGCCATCCTGTGGCTTAGCATTAGTGTCTGGGATGACTTGGATCAAGATCTCAACTTCCCCGCAACCCACTTCACAGCTGGCAGAATCCCTCCTGCCCCCCCTGCTAGAGCCGCCTCCCTGCCCAACCTGGGTGGGGGTGGAGAAGAGGGTTCTGATAACTTGAGCTGTGGTTTGGAGGTGGAACAGCTGTCAAGGGCACTGAGAGGGAGGTAGCAGGAGCTCACCCTATAAGGACGGGGGTTGGCACTGGAGATTACTAGAAAGGAGAAGACGACTCCATTCTGGGGTTCAGGAGGTGAATTCATCCCTCAGTGGTGGGCAGGTGCTGGGTGTAAATACTGCTGGTTCCAGGTGTCCTTAATTGCCCCTGATTCCTCGGGGCATTTGAGTCTCTGAAAGGGTTCTCGTTCCCTTGCAGGAGGAGGACGTCACGGCCAAAGGGATGCACCAGCTCCGCATCATCCGGCACTTACGCCATGTGCCTGAGACACTGCAGGGGCTGTTCCTCTGAGGCCTTAGCAACTCCCTCTCCCTACTGCAGGTACTGCTCTTGCTCACTGTAAATGGGGAGCTAGTGGAAGGGGAAATGGAGCCCCCTGGCACTCACTAAAAGGGAAAGTGGTGGATTCTCCAACTCTTGATGTCATTGATTGAAGACTAGATGCCTTTCTGGAATGTGTGTGCCCAAAAAGTAACTATTGTACTATACTGGAAGCCTATGATATGGAGGGGGTTAGATGAGATGCTGTAAAGGTCTCTTCTGGCCAGAAAGTCTCCTACCTTTGGAAACACTGAGTGTAGTATTGGGAGCAGCCTCTGATGTTTTACTGTCTAGCTAGCTTGCTTCCTAGAATGAAGACGAATTTTGTGGTGTGATCCACAGAGCGTAGCTCAAACGTTCAAAGTGTCAGGCCAGCAGCAGGACATGAGCACTTTAGGGTTTGGTTGGGTGTGGCAGTGATATCACAAAGGCTTTTTCAAGGACCTCAGCGTACTGGTCAAAGGTGTTAGGGAGGTGGTGACCTCAGAGAGAGATGCTGTCTTCAGCCAGGGAAGACAGGGGCTTACAACCAGGGAAACCTCAGAGACCCCTGTGGCTTTGCTTCAGCAAGTCTCCTTCTCGAGGTTTCTTTTTGAGGACTGAGAGAGTGTTAGGGTTGACGTATGTGAGTGCGAGCAGGAGCCTCTTTCGAGTTTTCTCCTTTCCTTTTACTGATTTTACTTGAAAATTAGAAGGTAAGAGCCTCCAAGAGGTTTTGGAACCTGCTCAGTCTGATCCATCTGGTGCCAGCTGAATTCTCGGCATGGAAAACAGTAGTTTAAGGTGGCAGAATTTTCTTCCCTCCCTGGAATTTTGTCCCGTGGAATCACTGGGGACACTAGGGTTTGTCCTTTTCGTTTTACCTTTTCCTCCATCCCTCCTTCCTTTCTCTTCATCTCTTACTTCTTTTGTCCTTTCTCTTGTTCCCCTCCCACCTCCAGGAGTGGTGTGTGTGTTGCTGGGGGTGCTCTTCACCTCCCCTTGTGGGAAGTTGATCCAAAACTGTCGGGTTCAAATAGTGCTTGGACTCCACTGACACTAGATGCTGCCATCCTGTGGCTTAGCATTAGTGTCTGGGACAACTTGGGGCAAGATCTCAACTTCCCCGCAACCCACTTCACTGCTGGCAGAATCCCTCCTGCCCCCCCTGCTAGGGCCGCCTCCCTGCGCAACCTGGGTTGGGCTGGAGAAGAGGGTTCTGATAACTTGAGCTGTGGTTTGAAGGTGGAACAGCTGTCAAGGGTACTGAGGGGGAGGTAGCAGGAGCTCACCCTACAGGGTGGTGGGTTGGCACTGGAGGTTACTAGAAAGGACAAGAAGACTCCATTCTGGGGTTCAGGAGGTGAATTCATCCCTCAGTGGTGGGCAGGTAGTCAGTTTAAATACTGCTGGTTCCAGGTGCCCTTAATTCCCCCTGATTCCTCGGGGCGTTTGAGTCTCTGACAGGTTCTCGTTCCCTTGCAGGAGGAGGACGTCACGGCCAAAGTGATGCACCCGCATCATCCGGCACTTGCGCCAGGTGCCTGAGACACTGCAGGGGCTGCGCCTCTGAGGCCTTCAGCAACTCCCGCTCCCTGCTGCAGGTACTGCTCTGTCTCCCTGTAAATGGCGAGCTAGTGGAAGGGGAAATGGAGCCCCCTGGCACTCACTAAAAGGGAAAGTGGTGGATTCTCCATCTCTTGATGTCATTGAATGAAGACTAGATGCCTTTCTGGAATGTGTGCGCCCAAAAAGTAACTATTGTACTATACAGGAGGCCTATGATATGGAGGAGATTAGATGAGATGCTGTAAAGGTCTCTTGTGGCCAGAAAGTCTCCTACTTTTGGAAACACTGAGTGTAGTATTGGGAGCAGCCTCTGATGTTTTACTGTCTAGCCGACTTGCTTCCTAGAATGAAGACGCATTGAGTGGGGTGATCCACAGAGAGTACCTGTGTCAAGGCTGTATCCCCACTTGGAAGTTTAGGGTACAAATGTAGGGGCCTGCATGAAAACTTCTAAGCTTAACCACCATCCCAAGGCTAATTTCCTCCCCTGGGTAGCCTTGAGAAACCTTTCACCAATTCCCTGGTGAATACAGATCCAAACCCCTTGGATCTTAAAACAAGGAGAAATTAACTATCCCCCCTCCTTCCTCCCACCAACTTCTGGTAAATACAGATCCAACCCCCTTGGATCTTAAAACAAGGAGAAATTAACCATCCCCCCTCCTTCCTCCCGCCAACTCCTGGTAAATCAAGATCCAAACTCCTTGGATCTTAAAACAAGGATAAATCAATCAGGTTCTTAAAAATAAGGCTTTTAATTAAAGAAAAAGGTAAAAATCATCTCTGTAAGATCAGTATGGAAATTAACCTTACAGGGTCATCAAACTTAAAGAGCTCAGAGGACTCCCCTCTAGTCTTAGGTTCAAAGTACAGCAAACAAAGATAAACACTCTAGTAAAAGGTACATTTACAAGTTGAGAAAACAAAGGAAAACTAACACGCCTTGTTTGAAATAGGAGAGACTTGTTTAGAAAGATGTGGAGAACCTGGATTGATGTCTGGTCCCTCTCAGTCCCGAGGGCGAACACCCACACAAACAAAGAACACAAACAAAAGCCTTCCCCTCCCCAAGATTTGAAAGTATCTTGTCCCCTTATTGGTCCTTTAGGTCAGATGCCAGCCAGGTTACCTGAGCTTCTTAACCCTTTACAGGGAAAAGGATTTTGGAGTCTCTGGCCAGGAGGGATTTTATAGTACTGTACACAGGACAGCTGTTAACCTTCCCTTTATAGTTATGACAACCTCAAACCTTCAAAGTGTCAGGCCAGCAGCAGGAAATTAACACTTCAGGGTTTGGTTGGGTGTGGCAGTGACATCACAAAGGCCTTTTGCAGGATGTCAGCTTATTGGTCAAATGTGTTAGGGAGGTGGTGACCTCAGAGAGAGATGCTGACATCAGCCAGGCAGGACAGGGGCCAGGGCCAGGGAAACCTCAGAGACCCCTGTGGCTTTGCTTCAGCAAGTCTCCTTCTCGAGGTCTCTCTTTGAGGACTGAGAGAGTATTAGGGCTGACGTATGTGAGTGCGTGCAGGAGCCTCTTTCGAGTTTTCTCCTTTCCTTTTACTGATTTTACTAGAAAACAGACGTCCCTGTTAAGAAGGTAAGAGCCTCCAAGAGGTTTTGGCAGCTGCTCATAAAACATCAGAGGCTGCTCCCAATGCTACACTCCGTGTTTCCAAAATTACTACACTTTATGGCCAGAAGAGACCTTTAGAGCAAAAGAATAAATGGACACAAATCGGACATCAGGAGTGGTAACATACATAAGCCAGTAAGTGAACACTTCAATCTCCCTGGTCATTCTATTACAGATTTAAAAGTCACTATCATTGAACAAAAAAAGTTCAGAAACAGACTTCAAAGAGAAACCGCAGAACTAAAATTCATTTGCAAATTCAACACCATTAATCTGGGCTTGAATAGGGACTGGGAGTGGCTGGCTCACTACAGAAGCAGCTTTTCCTCTCCTGGAATTGACACCTCCTCATCTATTATTTGGAGTGGACTACATCTACCCTGATTTTTGAATTGGCCCTGTCAACACTGGTTCTCCACTTGTGAAGTAACTCCCTGCTCTCCATGTGTCAGTATATAATGCCTGCATCTGTAACTTTCACTCTATGCATCCGAAGAAGTGAGGTTTTTACTCACGAAAGCTTATGCCCAAATAAATCTGTTAGTCTTTAAGGTGCCACCAGACTCCTTGTTGTTTTCCTAATATCCCCAGTGATTCTACGGGACAAAATCCCAGGGAGGGAATAAAATTCTGCCACCTTAAACTAGTGTTTTCCATGCCTAGAATTCAGATGGCACCAGGTGGATCAGACTGAACAGGTTACAAACCTCTCCGAGGCACTTACTTTCTCAACAGGGACTTCTGTTTTCTAGTAAAATGGGTAAAAGGAAAGGAGAAAACTCGAAAGAGGCTCCTGCTCACACTCACATATGTGAACCCTAATACTCTCTCAGTCCTCAAAGAGAGCTCGAGAAGGAGACTTGCTGAAGCAAAGCCACAGGGGTCTCTGAGGTTTCCCTGGCCCTGCGCCCCTGTTTTGCCTGGCTGATGTGAGCATCTCTCTCTGAGGTCACCACCTCCCTAACAACTTTGACCAATAGGCTGAGCTCCTGCAAAAGGCCTTTGTGATGTCACTGCCACACCCACCCATCCCCTGAAGTGCTAATATCCTGCTGCTGGCCTGACACTTTGGAGGTTTGAGCTACTCTCTGTGGATCACCCCACTCAATGCGTCTTCATTCTAGGAAGCAAGCCGGTTAGACAGTAAAACATTAGAGGCTGCTCCCAATGCTACACTCAGTGTTTCCAAAATTAATACACTTTATGGCCAGAAGAGACCTTTAGAGCATCTCATCTAACCCCCTGCATATCATAGGCTTCCTGTATAGGACAATAGTTACTTTTTGGGCACAAACATTCCAGAAAGGCATCTAGTTTCATTCAATGACTTCAAGAGATGGAGAATCCACCACTTTCCCTTTCACTGAGTACCAGGGGGCTCCATTTCCCCTTCCACTAGCTCCCCATTTACAGTGAGCCAGAGCAGTACCTGCAACAGAGAGCGGGAGTTGCTGAAGGCCTCAGAGGCACAACCCCTGCAGTGTCTCAGGCACCTGGCGCAAGTGATGGATGATGCGGAGCTGGTGCCTCACTTTGGCCGTGACGCCCTCCTGCTGCAAGGGAATGAGAACCTGTCAGACTCAAACGCCCCGAGGAATCAGGGGGAATTAAGGGCACCTGGAACCAGCAGTATTTCCACTCAGCACCTGCCCAACACTGAGGGATGAATTCACCTCCTGAATCCCAGAATGGAGTCTTCTTGTCCTTTCTAGTAACATCCAGTGCCAATCCCCCTCCTTCTAGGGTGAGCTCCTGCTACCTCCCCCTCAGTGTCCTTGACAGCTGTTCCACCTCCAAACCACAGCTTAAGTCATCAGAAACCTCTTCTAGACCCCCACCAAGGTTGGGCTGGGAGGCGGGTCTAGCAGTGGGGGCAGGAGGGATTCTGGCAGCAGTGAAGTGGGTTGCGGGGAGGTTGAGATCTTGCCCAAGTCATCCGAGACACTAACGCTAAGCCACAGGATGGCAGCATCTAGTGTCTGTGGAGTCCAAGCACTATTTCAACCCCACAGTTTTGGATGAACTTCCCACAAGAGGAGGTGAAGATCATCCCCAGCAACACACACACACACACACACACACACACACACACACACACACACACCACTCCTGGTGGTGGGAGGGGAACAGGAGAAAGGACAAAAGAAGTAAGAGATGAAGAGAAAGGAAGGAGGGATGGTGGAAAAGGTAAAACGAAAAGGACAAACCCTAATGTCCCCAGTGATTCCACGGGACAAAATCCCGTGTGGACTACAAAATTCTGTCACCTTGAACTAGTGTTTTCCATGCCTAGAATTCAACGGGCACCAGGTGGATCAGACTGAGCAGGTTCAAAAACCTCTTGGAGGCTCTTACCTTCTAAACAGGGACGTCTGTTTTCTAGTAAAATCAGTAAAAGGGAAGGAGAAAACTCGAAAGAGGCTCCTGCATAAGGGCCTGAGCTCTGAACTGTTGATTGTGTGCTCAGTCCCTGCACAAAGGCCTGAGCGCCGAACTGCTAATTGTGTGCTCAGCCCCTACCCAAAGGTCTGGGCCCTAGACTGTTATTCGCTTTGTAGCGGGGCGGCCTGGCTCCCAGGTACCCCAGGAAGGGACGAGCCCCACCCCGGAACTACTACACTGCAAAAGGCCTTTGTGATGTCACTGCCACACCCACCCATCCCCTGAAGTGCTAATGTCCTGCTGCTGGCCTGACACTTTGAAGGTTTCAGCTACTCTCTGTGGATCACCCCACTTGATGCGTCTTCATTCTAGGAAGCAAGCCGGCTAGACAGTAAAGCATCAGAGGCTGCTCCCAATGCTACACTCAGTGTTTCCAAAATTACTACACTTTATGGCCAGAAGAGACCTTTAGAACATCTCATCTAACCCCCTGCATATCATAGGCTTCCTGTATAGTACAATAGGTACTTTTTGGGCACACACATTCCAGAAAGGCATCTAGTCTTCATGAAATGACATCAAGAGATGGAGAATCCACCACTTTCCCTTTTACTGAGTGCCAGGGGGCTCCATTTCCCCTTCCACTAGCACCCCATTTACAGTGAGCCAGAGCAGTACCTGCAGCAGGGAGAGGGAGTTGCTGATGGCCTCAGAGGCACAGCCCCTGCAGCGTCTAAGGCACCTGGCACAAGTGCCGGATGATGCGGAGCTGGTGCATCACTCTGGCCATGACGTCCTCCTGCTGCAAGGGAACGAGAACCTGTCAAAGACTCAAACGCCCCGAGGAATCAGGGGGAATTAAGGGCACCTGGAACCAGCAGTATTTAAACTGACTACCTGCCCACCACTGAGGGATGAATTCACCTCCTGAACCCCAGAATGGAGTCTTCTTGTCCTTTCTAGTAACCTCCAGTGCCAACCCACCACCTTGTAGGGTGAGCTCCTGCTACCTCCCCCTCAGTACCCTTGACAGCTGTTCTACCTCCAAACCACAGCTCAAGTTATCAGAACCCTCTTCTCCACCCCCACCCAGGTTGGGAGAGGGAGAGTCCAAACCCCCAGCAACACACACACCTGGCCAACCTGGGTGGGGGTGGAGAACAGTGTTTTTTTTCATACATTCATAGATTCTAGGACTGGAAGGGACCTCGAGAGGTCATCGAGTCCAGTCCCCTGCCCGCATGGCAGGACCATGTAACGGACTTATTAGATAAGGGAAATGCGGTAGACCTAATATACCTGGATTTCAGTAAAGCGTTTGATACTGTACCCCATGAGGAATTATTGGTTAAACTGGAAAACATGGGGATCGATATGAAAATCCAGAGGTGGATAAAGAATTGGTTAATGGGGAGAATGCAGCGGGTCGTATTAAAGGGTGAACTGTCGGGTTGGAGGGAGGTTACTAGTGGAGTGCCTCAAGGTTCGGTTTTGGGACCCATTTTATTTAATCTATTTATAACTGACCTCGGAACCGATTGCAAGAGTGGGCTGATAAAGTTTGCGGATGATACGAAGGTGGGAGGAGTTGCAAATTCGGAGGAGGATAGGGATATTCTGCAGGGAGACTTGAATGAGCTTGTGAATTGGAGTGTCAGAAATAAGATGAAATTTAATAGTGAAAAGTGTAAGGTGATGCACTTGGGGATGACTAATAACAATTTTAGTTACAAGATGGGGACGCATTGGTTAGAAGTAACGGAAGAGGAGAAGGACCTAGGGGTCCTTGTAGACCGCAGGATGACTATGAGTCGACAATGTGACGTGGCTGTGAAAAAAGCCAATG